>NW_026925607.1:0-26689 GCF_032062105.1 Saccostrea cuccullata
TTATCATTATTATCATTGCAGATTCATCTTATGGCGTATAATTCCGATCTCTTCCATAACATCACTGCAGCAGAACGTGCACCAAGGGGTTTGACGATTATCAGTCTGTTTGTTAAGGTAATGTATTCATATAGGGGTATAACTCATTTTGTGTAGAATATACTACCCGCAACATCTAATTTAAAGAACTGAGATGGTTGAAATTAACAAGGTTCATGTCTTTTGTTAATTGAACTTTTCTTTTACTTTACTGATAATAACTTTTAATTGAACGAAATCAAAATTTTAAAATTAAGAAGAAATTTCTTAAAGAAGAAAAACATATTTATGATAGCAATATTCTGAATGTCATACTGCCACTTTCAGAATAATCATTTTACGTATTTATGCGTATTCTATACAATTATTTATGAAGACATAATATGAACAATAAAATCTTCTTTTTAATACAAAATTTTATTCGCAAATAAAAACGAATCGGATTGGACAGCAAGCAAAAGACTATTTTGGATCTCTCTATATTAAATGTAAAAACAGTTGCTGCAGAAAATACTAACATAACCCACAAACATGTACATACCTTAAGATGGTGATTTAGGAATTTTTCTAATAGTTACAACTGCTTATACTCATATAAACAAAAAATATATTATTGCTAAAAGAAAATTCTTAAAAGTAATGTCAGTAAATATCATGCACCAGTTTCTCTGTGGTGTACTTTTTGATAAATTAGATATGATTCTTGGTTGCTTACTACATTATACTAACAGTTTTTAGGTAGGATCAGATGCCATATGGAAGTAAGCATCCCCTGCCGACCGCTCACAATCGCCATGTGCTCCTTGTCATAATCTGGAAAATGTGAAAATAATAACCTAAACATGAGCATGAAAAACATCACTCAGCGTTTAATTTAATGATTGTTTTTCGGTCAAAATAATTATAACGACTATAGAACTTGCAGAATAACGACTTAAACAAGTATGTTTATATCCTTCTTTTATTACCTTTTATGTTTGTCCGAAGCCGGTTTTGTTTTGTTTTTTTAATTTCACAAGTAGAGCTTGCTCTTATGTATCGAATCAACTGATACTGAAGCCATACCCAGGTAACAAGGGAGCACCGCTCTATAAATAAGAGATGTTGACGATAGAAAAGTTGAAGAATCAGACTTACTATAAGATTTGTAGTAAGGTTACCATAAACGCCTCTTACTATAAAATCATTGAAAATATTTTTCACATTCTATCAAGAAAAATCCTTTATTAAATGGCAACACTGTTATTCAATATTCCTTTCTTATAGGCAAACCGAGATACAACGCACACTGAAATTAACAAAATAACAAGTGCTCTCAGCAAAATTCAATTCAGAGGTATGTACTGAAATAAAAAAAAGAAATAACTTATTGTCTAGTGCTTAGCAAAATTGAATGCAGAGGTAGGTACTAAAACCTAAGTTACTAGTGCTCTGTGAGAAATTCAATTCAGAAGTAGGTACTGATCACAACAAAATTGTTAGGGTTCTCAGCAAAGTTCAATTCAAAAGTAAGTACTGAAAATGCCAGTATATAGCAAAATGACTTGTGCTTTCATCAAAGTTCAATTCAGAGACATGCATTATTTTGCACAAAGAAGTTTTCAGTTCTTCGGGACATCTTATCATAAGAATTATTTGTAAATTTCAAAATTTTTGCAGGTAATACAACTTTAATAGAAGAACTCTCAATTCAACGCATCCTTCCAGAAAACCTACAATATATGACTTATGAGGGATCCGTAACGCAACCCGGCTGCTATGAAACGGTCACATGGATCCTTTTGAACAGACCAATCTTCATTGGGGAACACCAGGTTTATATTAAACGTTTTCAGAAAGATCTAAAGCATAGTTTTTGTTGTGTGTCCTTCTGAATGAAATTTTATTCTTCCGAAATTTAAGTTTTGGAACGCATGCATTCGATATTAAACGTTCTATTATTTAAACAGATTTATAAAAAACAAAGATATTTGTCTTCAATTCCTATCAGGTTTTTAAAAATTGAAGTTATTTATCTAGTTTATCCTTCTCTGCTCACAGTTAAACGCTTTAAGGACACTAAGGAGGGACACACCAGAGAACCCCCAGGCGTTTATGTTCGACAATGTTCGCCCCGTCCAGCCTTTACACAGACGAACCGTCAGAACCAACATTAATACGGTAAGACCAACTTTAATACGGTAAGACTAACATTAATACGGTAAGACCAACATTTATACGGTAAGACCAATATAAATACGGTAAGACTAACATTAAATACGGTAAGACCAACATTAATACGGGAAGACTAACATAAATACGGTAAGACCAACATTAATAAAGTAAGATCAACATTAATACGGTAACATTAACATTAATACGGTAAGACTAACATAAATACGATAAGACTAACATAAATAAGGTAAGACTAACATTAATACGGTAAGACTAACATTAATACGGTAAGACTAACATTAATACGGTAAGACCAACATTAATACGGTAAGACCAACATTAATACGGTAAGACCAACATTTATACGGTAAGACCAATATAAATACAGTAAGACTAACATTAAATACGGTAAGACCAACATTAATACGGGAAGACTAACATAAATACGGTAAGACCAACATTAATAAAGTAAGATCAACATTAATACGGTAACATTAACATTAATACGGTAAGACTAACATAAATACGGTAAGACTAACATTAATACGGTAAGACCAACATTAATACGGTAAGACCAATATTAATTACGTTAAGACTAACATTAATACGGTAAGACCAACATTAATACGGTAAGACCAACATCTATACGGTAAGACCAACATTAATACGATAAGACTAACATTAATACGATAAGACTAACATTAATACGATAAGACTAACATTTATACGATAAGACTAACATAAATAAGGTAAGACTAACATTAATACGGTAAGACTAACATTAATACGGTAAGACTAACATTAATACGATAAGACTAACATTTATACGATAAGACTAACATTAATAAGGTAAGACTAACATTAATACGGTAAGACTTGTGTGTAAACAGACGAACCGTCAGGAGAAACATTAACACGGTACGACTTGTGTGTAAACAACTACCAAGTTATTAAGAAACAGTGACGTATTTCCAGCGAGATGATTCAAACACCATCAAGGTAGCATTTTGTTAAAATACTTGTCAAACATGCAACGACAAAATTAATGGAACTTGGTTGGAAAGTGTAAAACAGTAAGAAACATCACTGAGAAAAGTAGTTAAAAATTCTTGTTGCCATTTTAAGGCGAAAAAAAGAAAATACTTGACTCATGACACCAAAATCCAAACTTGCAAAAAATTATAGTACAATTTGTACTATTTTTTTTTAGAAAGATAACATTTAGTTTTTAGAAAAAAAAAGTAAATTCATATAAATTTTGAATTTTCTACTAAATTCTAAGGTATTTGTAAATAAGGTTTTGAGTGTATGACGTATTTGAAAAGATAAAAAAACAAGAAATCAGTAACTATTTTTTGAGAAATATTTTAGTCATAAATTCACCGACTATATTCAGTACCTTACAGGATTTGTGCTCATTTGTAAGACCATACAATAACACCATTTTTTACATGGAGGTTTTGTTCATTAGCCAAATCGGAAAATTTATAGTTTTTCATGTGGATTTTATTTTAGTCTTTTAGGAAAATTTTCACACTTAAAGTTCACTGGTGCATGTTTGGTTATGTAAGGTCTCATCAATGAATTTTAATTATTTAGAGTATTGCTGAACGAAAAATGAATGCATTGGATTTTGTGCGAAGAAATAATTACCCATTTTGATCGTTTACCGCTTATTGGGAATAAAATTACGATAAAAAGCTGTCACCGACTGAGATCGTATTTCTAAATCCGTCGAGTTTGCAAACTTTGGGATGGGTTTGATAAAAAATTATCTCACTTTTACATCTATTGGACGGGGTCCTATCTGTTAGTTCAAGGACAATAGATCAACGTGATAACAATTGACAGAACAAGCTGACTAGGAACCACTAATAATAGTAGGCGTTATTGACATATACTTTTTATCAAGGGTCACGTGGACTAAAATAGAATTTGAAAATTCCATTTACTTTCACAGTATTAATATGTTCATACTTTTAATTGCCCCTGTTTATTAGTTTTATTGTTTTATGGCCTTCTGCTAATGCAGTATATAATAGTTCAACGCACTGACTCTGTTATTGAGTTGATACTGTAAACAGAGAAATTTTCGCCCCTGTTTTAATTTCGCCATTTTCGCCCTACCCTCATTTGGGCGAATCTTAAACGGTGCGAATTAAAAAAATATAGTATAATTTCTTAAACAAAAATATGAATGGGCGATTTTTTAAAACAGGGCAAAATTGTTTGCAAATGTGAAAGGGCCAAAATAACGCGGGGGCGAAAATAACTCTGCATAAATTATTGCTTGATTTCTATCCCTAGAATTATAAACATGTATCATGTACTTTTTCTTCTCTTTTTATGTCAGTAAATCATTTGTTCACAAAAGATATCCATCGAAAAAATTCAAAGCTGGCTTTTTTAAAAGTGGGACTGGGTGAAATAAACTACGATTTTGAAATTCAAAGGGTGTTCTTTGGCATCAAAAGGTTTCCAATATTTACATGTCTTTTCATTCTACTCAGTAGTGATACTCAATAGTATATAAAACCAATGTGCATAAAATCAAAAGAATGAACTGTGCAGCTTAAAGATATGTTAAAGACGTCTTGAAATCATCCATACTCATGTTAACCGTCGTGTATTATCGATGGAGATACTAGTATCTGTATCTTATCAAACTTACTGAAACATGCATATTTGTGTTATTTTAAAAGGAGAATGAAATATAGAAATAACAAAATAATATTTAAGCTCAAAAGTTCATTGATAAAATACAAATCGAAAGTAGGGTAAACACGGATAACTAAATCATTAGAGGTAGGATCAGATACCATAGAAAAGAAAGCATTCCTCCCGACCGATCACATTCGCCTTGTACTCCTTATCATGATCAGACAAACGAAGAAATCCAGAAACGATTTAGTGTCTAGATAACGGTCTGACAATATAATATGTGTGAAAACTGTCAGCCGGCTTTCAATTTAATGATACGTTGTATTTGCTGACATGGTCATTAATTAAGTCGACAGTAGAACTCGCAAAATGATTACTTGAACGAGACTGTTGATATCCTTGATTCATCAAATTGGCTGTCCATAGGAAGCCTGATTTTAAAAAAAATTCTGTAAACGAAGAACATTTTCTTATGTGTCTTACCAATATAACACCTGTATGTAGTCTATAAAGGTATATTGTACGAAGACAGAAAAATTAAAGTCATCATGTTTATCCTAGAGTTTTGTTTTTAGATAACCATTAACGCCTCTTTCAGGTAACATATTCACATATGTTTCGGACTATGTGGTATCTTTTTTTTTTTACTCCACTGGGTTATAGCGAAAAATATGAGCTAACGAACAGTATTCCAGATCAAAAGTGCGTAAAACAATACAAAATTGGAGCAGAGCAAACACTGACCTCCAAAACATCAGAGGTGGGATCAGGTGCCATGGAGGAGTTAGCACCCGTCGTGTGCTCCTTGTCATCATAGTCAAATAACGGAAAAATCCGTCGTCAATTCAGTGTATAAATAATGGACTAACAGCGAGTCAACATATGCATGAAAGAAACTAATGTTCATTGATAATACAAGTTTAGATTTTTTGTGTACAATAACGATGTTTTGAGAAAAAATTATTTTGCAAATGACCAATGACAAGTTAAGAAATATACGAGATCCATTTCATTAAAAATCAGCTTCTATGATGTCGAAAATCCTTGGCTTTAATTTATTGTGGGGGAATTGTTATTTTTATTTTTTTTTACATTTCTTTTTTTTTATTGAAAATTTTACGTATTGGCGTTACTGATGTGATTTCAAATTTTCTAAAAATTCCTTTGAATTTTAAGCATCTGCAGTTAATTTACATCTCTTCTCAGATATATAATCAGTGAAGAAAGAAGCTTGGAAGATTATTAACTGAAACTTACTAAGAAATTCTTTATAGAAAGTTTTTTGTGTGTTTTTGGAAGTTATGAAATTTAAATTGGTAATTTAAATTAATTCCAATTGCTGGGAACATATAATAAATTGACGCCTGATTTGAGGATTTGTTTTCCTTATAAAGGAACTTTGTGCATTAGTTGGAGAAATGTCTTCGGAATTTAATCCCAATCTCTCTAAAATACATTTAATAATGAACCTTACAAAGACAGTGGTGTCCCCTGCTTTGTTAGCTGAGACCAGTACGTGCTGAATGCATTATCTATCTAATTCCTTTTCAGTTCTGAACATATAACTATTGACCACAGAAGGATTTTTTGGTTTTTTGAGAAGTTTAAGTTGTGATATATATAATGTTATGGGTCAGAATAACCCTAAATGCCAGCAAAGATCAATCACACAGTTTAAACTTAACAATAATTTATTTACAGTAATATACAAATCATTAAGTACAAACTTAGCAAAAATCTAAAAATACATACATCAGAGTGTCCGTTGCTACACACAATGTCCCAGTGAAATTATATCCCAGTAATACCTCAATGATGCTTATACGACAATATCTCTATGCATCGAATTGACAGGGTATTTATACAGTATTATAAATCTAGAATATTCTAGAAGTTGTAAGTACATGATATTACTGGAAAGTTCTGGACATACACAAAGTTCAGGAATGTTCTAGAAACAATGACCGAACATGTTGACCACTCTGAAATGTTCAAGAACCTTAATGTTACTAATAATAGACATGATGAAACAATACACACCTCACAACACCTCCCCCCTTAAAAAGTTTGAATGTCAATGAAAACTTATATTGTCAAAATGAAATATATGTACATTAATACAAAATCATGTATGTTCACGATACTCTAGACAAGGCATCTGCAATAACATTGTCTTTGCCTTTGATATGCTTTATTGTTATGTTGTATTCTTGTAACAACAAACTCCATCTAGTCAGTCTTTGATTCTTGTTTGACAATTTATGCAAAAATGTCAGGGGGTTGTGATCAGTATATACAAGAATCGGATGCAATGTAACATTCAGATAAACATCAAAATGCTGTAAGGCTAACAACAAAGCAAGGCATTCCTTTTCAATGGTGGAATACTTTTGTTGACACTTTGTAAGTTTCTTTGAAAAATAAGAAACAACTCTATCTACCTTATCACTATGTTCTTGAAACAAAGCTGCCCCGATTCCAACATCACTAGCATCAACAGTAAGCTTGAATTGCTTAGAAAAATCTGGAGTTGACAAAACTGGGTTGCTCATAAGGACAGATTTGATTTTATGAAAGGATTTTTCACAGTCCTTTGTCCATTCAAAGTTAACCCTCTTTTGTAAAAGATTTGTAAGTGGACTAACTACTGAGGAAAAATTTGGACAAAATTTTCTGTAAAACCCAGCCATGCCCAAAAACCTCATTAATTCTTTCTTGTTTGTAGGAATCGGGAACTTTGCAATAGCTTCCACTTTAGCCATTATGGGTGTAACATAACCTTGACCTACTTTATGACCTAAATGCTCTACATAAGCATGACAAAATTCGCTCTTCTCAAGGTTCACAGTTAAGTTTGCTTTAGCTAAAATGTCAAATAAAGCACGCATGATTCGGAGATGTTCGTCCCATGTGTCGCTGTATATGACGACATCATCAATGTAGGCCTCGCATCCCTCGAGGTCTTGAAGGAGGGAGTGAATCATCCTTTGGAATGTAGCCGGTGCATTTTTCATGCCAAAAGGCATTACTTTATACTGATAAAGTCCATCTGGTGTAGCAAAAGCAGATATTTCTTTTGCTCTTTCTGTTAACGGCACTTGCCAGTAGCCTTTCAACAGGTCAAATTTACTGACAAATTTGGCGTTTCCAATGCTGTCAATACAGTCATCAATTCTAGGTATTGGATATGAATCAGTTTTGGTAACAGAATTCACCTTTCTAAAGTCTGTACATAATCGGTAGGAACCGTCCTGTTTTGGTACAAGAATACACGGTGAGCTCCAATTACTTTTACTAGGTTCAACAATGTCATTGTCCAACATATACTGCACTTCCCTTCTTAGGTACTGCAATTTTATTGGATTGAGACGGTACGGATGTTGTTTGATAGGCAGAGCGTCGCCAACTATAACATCATGACAAGCTGCATTAGTTTTCTTTGGAACATCCGAGAAGATTTGATGATACTCATTCATCAAGTTTTTAACTTGTTCTTTTTGGTGAATGTTCAAATGTCCAAGTTTGGCATCAAAATCCGCCAAAATTTCTGAGTTTTTCAAGCGGACACTCTGATTACAATCTTTCTCATTCATCTCTACACTCGTATCACTCTCAATACAATTTTGAACAGTCTTAGCGTTGGCTAAAGTGGAAACTGGTTTTACAGAATTTCGGTCACACCTTTCAAAATACTCTTTTAACATGTTAATGTGACAAACCCGTTTCTCTTTACGTCGACCTGGTGTCTTAACTACATAGTTTACATCACTGATCTTGCTTTCAATTTCATAAGGGCCATAAAATCTGGCCTGTAAAGGATGACCAGGAATAGGTAAAAATACAAGAACCTTATCACCTGGCTTAAATACCCTATTTCTGGCATCTTTGTCATACCACATTTTCATTTTCATCTGAGAACTTTTCAAATTTTCTTGTGCTAATTTACAAGCATTGTAAAGTTTTTCTTTGAAATCAGACACATAATCTAAAAGATTAAGATCACAAGTCTCAGTCAGCCACTTTTCCTTCAACAATTTCAAAGGACCTCTAACTGTATGACCGAACACCAATTCAAAAGGACTGAACCCAAGAGACTCCTGGACTGCTTCTCGTGCAGCAAATAGTACAAGATGAACCCCTTCATCCCAGTCTTTTTCATACTGGTAACAATAGGTCTTTAGCATTGTTTTTAGGGTTTGATGAAAACGTTCTAGCGCTCCCTGGGACTCAGGATGATAAGCAGTTGATCGATACTGCCTAATATCCAACTCATGCATGACTTGCTGGAACAACCCCGACATAAAATTTGAACCTTGATCCGACTGAATTGCCTTAGGTGCTCCTACAAAACTGAAAAACTTGGTTAGGGCCTTAACTATGCTCTTTGCCTTTATATTCCTAAGAGGTATGGCTTCAGGAAACCGAGTGGAGGTACACATAATGGTAAGTAAATACTGGTTTCCAGATCTAGTCCTAGGCAAAGGTCCTACACAATCCACCAACACTCGACTAAACGGTTCTTCAAAAGCTGGAATGGGTTGGAGAGGAGCAGATGGTATCTTCTGATTTGGTTTACCTACCATCTGACAGACATGGCATGACTTGCAAAACTTCGAAACATCCTTTCTTAGCTTAGGCCAATAAAAATGACTCAAAATCCTATTATAAGTCTTATTGATACCTAAATGACCAGCCATAGGTGTATCGTGAGCTAAACTCATGACATCTCGACGATAAGCAGCTGGGACCACTATCTGGTGAACAACACGCCACACTTCATCTGGGGAAGCGTCAGGTGGTCGCCATTTTCGCATAAGGATGCCATCTTTCATATAGAAGCATTCTCCAACTTTAGTAGCCTCTTCTGGTGGAAGTGCCCTCTTACTAAGTTGAATGATATCTGGGTCTTTATGTTGTTCAGAGAGTAAACGTTCTCGGCTGAGGATGTCCTTGCCTTGGCTAACTAGTGGATGCAACTCATCATCCTCACCACCAAATTTTGGTAAAAGTTCTTTCTTCTCTTGCTTCTTGATATTGTGTGGTTCCATGCTTGTTTGAGTGCCATCAAGGTCAGATAAGAAAGTGTCATTCAAATCAATATCAACAGAGGAATCTGTCTCGTCAAAGGCTTGATTATGGTCTGCCTCCATCTCTCGTCTTCTGGCCATCGCTCTAGTAACAGCACAGGCTGGATAAATGTCATCATCTTCATCATCGCACATGACATTGGAAGTGATTTTCTCACAAACTATAGGATCTGGTACAACTTTTCCACCAGCTAAATCGTTGCCTAGCAACAAAGAAATGCCTGGAACGGGAAGAGTAGGTCGAACACCTACGATAACAGGTCCAGTAACTAAATCTGACTTCAAACTAATTCTATGCAGGGGAACATCAATGACGCCTAGCTCCACACCCTGTAATAAAACTGACCCACCAGTAGAAGTCTGCTCAGACAAAGGAAGCACGCCCTCTAACAATAACGTCTGTGCAGCACCAGTATCTCTCAAAATCTGGACAGGTTTTATTTCGCTAGAGTCACCGAGTGAAACAAATCCCTGAGACATAAAGGGCTTATAATCCTCCATAGAATCAATAGAACTGGACTGTGAACCCTGGACATCAGGAGTGTCAGAACAAATCGAAACTAAGGCTTCTCTATCACCTCTAACTGCCGCACAAGCATGTGGTTGAGTTTTATCAAAGTCATTTTTTCTCTTAAGTTTAAAGCATTCACTGATCAGATGACCTTTTTTCTTACAATAACTACAAGTAGGAAGCGACCCTATTCCAGAAGATCCTTCAAAACGTCCTGGACTAAACTTAGAACCACCTTGGGATGGAGACTGGGAACTTGTGAAAGACTGAGACCCTGAACCACTCTTTTTATATGTGTCTGAATTGGTAGAATTACTGCTAGTCTGAGATCTTGATACAAAATTCTTTTTATGAGACAGAGCATAAGTATCAGATATGACTGCTGCCTCTTCAAGAGTTTTCACATTCTTATCTTCTAAATGTGTTTTCAAATCTTGAGAAACACATTCCTTAAACTCTTCTACCAGGATGAGTTGGCGCAAATTAGCAAAAGTTTTATCAAGTTTCTTAGATCTAAACCAGTGATCGAATAAATCTTCTTTCTCTCGTGAAAATTCAACAAATGTTTGGTTATCAAACTTCCTATACTTTCTGAATTTTTGTCTATATGCTTCAGGTACTAATTCATATGCTTTTAATATTGCTGCTTTGACCTTCTCATAGTCTAAACTTTCAGCTACCCCTAGTGCAGAGTATACCTCAGCTGCTTTGCCAACCAGTACACTTTGTAACATCGTTGACCAAACATTTCGTGGCCATTTAAGATTCTCTGCGACTTTTTCGAATTGGGGAAAATACTTGTCTACAGATTTTTCTTGAAATTTTGGAACTAATCTGATATTTTTTGCTGCGTCAAATTCAATTTTGACAACTGACGGTCCTGGTTGGTTCTGTAATTTTAATTTCTCTAATTCAAAGTTCATTTCACGCTCTCTTTCTCGCTCTTGTCTTTCTCTTTCTCGCTCTTCTCTTTCTCTTTCTAATTTGTCTAATTCAAATTTCCGTTCACGCTCTCGTTCTTCAAATCTCATTTTTTCCAACTCTACTTGATACTGAAATTCTGACATATTATAAGATTCTGATTTAAGTGTATAATCTGGAAGATCATATTTTCCAAAGATGTTTTCTTCAACTAGTTTGTTTGCAATCTTTATTCTAATGTCTTGCTTTCTCTGTGAAGATTTAACCTCTAACCCAAGATGCAAACCTAACGCGATCAAGTCATCCTTTTTTAACGTATCAAAAACCTGAACACTTGGTGAACTAAGAAAGTCTGTGACCGAAAATACCATGTTGATTTTTGCTGGCTTATAGTCAAATTTAACGGTTCAATAAACAAAATTTTGACAGTAAACTGCAAAAGTGCAAGAAATTCTTTATCCCGGACGAGCCCCCAATTCAAATCCCGGGTTCAAATCCCGGACGAGCCCCCAATTCTGTTATGGGTCAGAATAACCCTAAATGCCAGCAAAGATCAATCACACAGTTTAAACTTAACAATAATTTATTTACAGTAATATACAAATCATTAAGTACAAACTTAGCAAAAATCTAAAAATACATACATCAGAGTGTCCGTTGCTGCACACAATGTCCCAGTGAAATTATATCCCAGTAATACCTCAATGATGCTTATACGACAATATCTCTATGCATCGAATTGACAGGGTATTTATACAGTATTATAAATCTAGAATATTCTAGAAGTTGTAAGTACATGATATTACTGGAAAGTTCTGGACATACACAAAGTTCAGGAATGTTCTAGAAACAATGACCGAACATGTTGACCACTCTGGAATGTTCAAGAACCTTAATGTTACTAATAATAGACATGATGAAACAATACACACCTCACAACAATAAGAAATGAAATACTTCTCCCAGAGTAAGATTTCTTTCAGTTTTTTAATGCTAGTAGATGTGTTTGTATATAAACAGTTTTTTTGGTCTTAAGTTATTCTAGGCATCTTTTGAAAGGTCTATATGCCATTTAAGGTAAGAAATTTTAAAATTGGTGTCCAAATAAATTATTTTTCTAGACAAATTCTATCGTCTTACTTACTACCCATTCACTCAATCTGGGACCTTGGTATCAGAGACTAAATAAAATCCTATATTAAACCCTTTTATTAACATAAAGGCCTTTATCATTATTTTAAAATATCTAAGATCAACATATCAAGACATAAAAAATGAATTACATTCTATTTTAATTCCTCTGATATCTTGATTGTTTTAACGTTTATTGATAATATTTGTGCACATCCACTGCAGATGAAAAATTTTAATAAATATGCACTAATTGAAATTTCTTGTAGAGTACGTCTGTAGAAAAAAAAAATAAATTCTTTCAATAATCTACATTTTTATTTTCTTTGTGTCAAGGCATTTTAAGAATTTTTTTACACATCAGTTCTATCATAATCTAAAGGTCAAATGAGAATTCCAGTGGAGAATTATAGAGGTTATACTGTCAGTTTTGGTAAAGAAAATATTTGAAATCTCACCTCAGGGAGACTTACAGCACTGTGTTGAAGTGAATATACTTTGATAAAATGTCATTGTATATTAACCTGCTATTAGATTTATAATAAGCGAAATTTTTTTTTAAAGGAATGCTGGTAGTACAATTCTTGTGATTTTAACTTTAAATCTAATACTGCAGGATATATTCCCTGGTGTAGCTATATAACAAGAAAGGTACCGTAAATCTGGAAATTTTTAAGTCGATTTTATTTTGCGAATCTGGTTCAAAAAGCTGTTGATAAATTTTTACGTTTCAAAATTTTCCGAATGATAACTGCTGTGCTTACATGTTTTATCAATGTGATTTAATTTTAAAGAAAAATATTTTTGCGAATGTAATGAACTCGCAAATTTGCTGAAAATTAATCTGCAACAAAAATTTCCAGATTTACGGTATATGTATAGCTTAACAAAATGAATGTCAAATTCAAATCTTGTTATTTTGAATTCTCTTTGCTTTTTGTGAATAATTAGGCTAACCTAGAACAGTTAAACACTCTTTGTTATCACAATTAATTTTAGAATATTGGAGCTATTTAACAGGAATGATAATATTACGAGTAATGGATTTAGGTGATACAGAAGTCATTAGCCTTAGTAAAGGTACAATATCATTGTCAACAGAAAAAAAATATCCTAAAAGGAAACAAGCACGAGACAAGTAGCGTCAGAAATGGGTGATACATAATGATACAGAGTCAATCACGGAATCCGTTGGTACAAAGGCCCGCAATACGGCGACAATAAATCAAATTATTAAAGCGATAGTGGGGCAGAGAGAACCAAAGCGAAAATGATTAATACATAATTTATTAATACAATAAAAAAATACACTTTTTCACGTACGGTATCATACAACTATAGTGGAAATACTTGTCATCAGAAAAAAATATTTTTTTTATCTATTCAAATGTATGGAAACTCTCTTGATAAAAGAGTATATATAAATTGCTCATATAATACTTAACTTGGGAGCATTTTTTCACGGGATTAAACTACAAAGGTGATAAACTTTAAAATGTTAGGGAATTTGTGAGTCTTGAACACCAAAATCTTGTTTAATTCAAATATTAATTTTACATTTGTTAATAAATCATTCATTTTAAAATGCAGTCCAATGTATGTATATCTTGTTGGCACTTAATTGAAATACGGATACCCATTTCGTATGAAGCAAATTACACCATGTGTGAAAAACAAGATTCTCGGCAGCTAGCCTTAACATTGATTGTTCTTGAAAACACAGATAGTGCAACTTTTAGCCATTTTTTATTTGCAGTTATTAATTAAACTGAGTGGTCACGCTATGGTTTGCTTGGATCGAAGACCTTCATCTGTTGGGGACTGTAATTACCCTGTCCCGAGACAATTGGTGTTTCATCTTCCACCAGAAGTACCGTCGCTATATTGCCCTGGCAGATAGTTGTCTCCCTTTAATTTAAACTTAAACTGTTTATTTCATCTTTCAGAAGATGACAGATAACTTTGATGTAAGGGAACACTGCCGCTTTTACTAAGAAACATCAATATAAATTGGTATTTAAAAAAACGCACGATAAGTTATCGACTCCGATAAACAATTGTCAAGACTAGTAATAAACCTCCCGTAATCACACTGTTTTGTACTGGGGAAAAGAAAACAATGCACTTGATTTGCATAATTTAACCTAAGCATATTAATAATCGGAGGATAACCCAGTTTTTGCTATTATCTGAACAATTGTTTTTCACAGAAAATCAAAACTAAAAGATATTATAATTTTCCAATCATGTCAGGAAATGAGCCTTTAAACTTTTTAAAAACCAAGCCCGACTTGACGATTTTGTGTTAGAGAATTTTATCGCCAAGAGAAATTACATTTAGACTTTATTGGTGTATATTTCAAGTACATTCGTCCTATTATTTTTTTTTTTATACTTTTTGTCTACAAATTAATGCAAACAAATTTAATAATTTTTAAAACTGATATAACAAAAATATGTTTGCGTGAGTTGGTTAATATCACGTATAAACTATTTTCTCCCGAGATTGTTCAGGCATATGTTCTTTATTGAAACCGAATAAAAATTTACACGAGTTTACAAAATCAGTAGCATCAAAACGTACGACTTTCGATACTTTATAAACCAGATATTTTTACATTTTAAGCAACTCCTTTTTTCAAAAAAAAAAAAAAAAAAAAAAAAGAAAAAAAAAGAAAAAGAAAGGAACTCATATGAAATTAAAGTAAAAAAGATGCTCGAGTTTCTGATTGAAAATATCTATGAAAATATTTATATTTTGAAATCAAAAAATTTTACCAAAATCAACAGCTTAAAATTTACGACTTTTCAACTTTATATACAACCATTCCCCACGATAGATTAAAGTCCATGCTTTTTGATATCATTGACAGCTCCTTTTTCAATAAAAATGGAACTCGTAAATCTACTTACCTCGTCATTAGTCATTCGCAAAATTATTTTGTTATAACACATTCTGATTGCACATACAAGTACTCTGAAGTTGACATCAAAAGGATGCTTGCGTTTCTAATTGACAATATCTATGTGGTTTTTGAATACCAGGTCTTCCAACAATCTATTGGAATTCTCATGGGTACCAATTGCACTCCATTATTAGCAGACTTATTTTTGTATTTATATGAAGCAGAATTTGTGCAAAATCTTATTCGTGAAAAGACGAAAACACTTACTGTGGCTTTCAACTCGACATTTAGATATATCGACGACGTATTGTCAATTAACAATGGTAATTTACATTCCTGTGTCAATACAATATATCCTGGTGAGCTTGAGATAAAAGATACCACAGAGTCTGACACATCTATTTCATACTTGGATACTTTACTTGAAAAGACAATATGGTAATCTACCAACCAAGCTCTACGATAAACGTGATGACTTTAACTTTTCTGTCGTCAACTTCCCTTACCTATGCAGCAATATACATGCATCTTCATCACCTACATACGGAGTTTACATATCTCAGTTGATTCGATACGCTAGAGCATGCTCTACGTATGAACAATTTCTAAAACGAGGTAAATTATTGACAAATTGATGAAACAAGAATTTCAGCAGTCTCGTTTTAAGTCACCATTTCGTAAGTTCTATGGTCGATACCATGACCTTGTCAGCAAATACAATTTATCATTGAGTCAAATGCTGGCTGACGTTTTTCATACTAATTGTTAGTCCATTATTTATACACTGTATTGACGACGGATTTTCCCGTTATTTCCCGATCATGACAAGGAGCACACGGCGGGTGTGAACGGTCGGCTCCTCCATGGCGCCTGATCCCACCTCTTATGTTTTGGAGGTTCGTGTTTGCTCTGCTCCTAAGCAATATACACACCTTCTGCTCGAAATTAAAAAAAAATAACACAGAGTCTGGCATCGTGTTTGTTTCTTATTTGAATATCTTACTAGAGAAAGACATTTATGACAATTTTAACAATTATAAATTATGAGAAATCTTATGAAGGTTACTTTTCTTTTATCGACTTCCCTTCTGCATGTAACAGTATACCATTATCATCTGGGTTTTTTTGGAGGTTATATGCCTCCCAATTGATAAGATCCAAAATAACATGTTCTGCGTATGTCTTTAAGACATGAGTAACTTTAAAGTATTGAATAAGAATCTTAAAATCATATTGAAAGTCATTTGGGGGATACAGAATTCTCTGAATTCTGGTTGACAATGATTCTTTACATGAACATTATGCTAAAAGCTTTCATTGTTTTTCAGAATAGCAAATGTCCAATCCGGAGAGAGGTCAGGTACAAGGGTAGGTCATTTTCTATATTGCTTCCTCAGACATAACACCTCGACATTTGACTTTCTCGGTAAAATCCTGTTTGACACGTGTTCTATACATGTAACTTAGACCTTGACATGTCTTCTGTTAATTGGAGGAGATTTATTTTTTTTTCAATAAAAACAGTATTCCAGACTTGTTGATATGCTTTTTAATGGAGATATTTTGTTTCTTTATTTAAGTGAATAAGAAAGTCATAAAGCAATAAAACAGTCGGAACTCAGACCAAATCTACCTCAATAAGAAAGACCAACAACTGCCCAGCACAAGTCTCCCTAGGTAACGTTATCATTGGAATTCAAAAGGGAATAAAGTAATTGTTTCGATTCAGAAGTAATTAGTTACTAGTACATCGATGCAATAAAATGTAGAATTGAGGATTTATTATTAATAGTTAAAATTCTTTGAAATGAAGTACTATTAGTCTAATTTTAACTTCAAATATATCGACTCGCCACTTCATAATGATAATACGATGTTTTACTATATTTGTAAGAAGAAAAGCATATCGACATAAATGACCATGCTTATTTCAAACCATTTACCGAAATAATGGGTATTTGTTTATTGTTCATTTAAGAAAGTTGTTCCCATGAATCAACATTATTTTTTCTCTCCTATTTTAGGTGACGTCCCATTCCTGTTATCCGCCGGTTGCCAAATACTGACTAGTATCTACTCCATCTATAACCACCTCCGGTGACCTTGTGTTTTCATCGATCCATCATTCAATTTAACTTGGTGCTATTTTTTAAAATTATTCTTTTATTCAGATTTTGTGTTTATATGTAAAAACCTTGCGAATGTATGTATATTTAGTCCTGATATTAAAAAAGAAAAAGCGTTTTTGAAGCTGGAATGAACACTTCTCTTCCCTCCAGAAAGATTAGATTTCCCGGAAGTTGATCAGTCATTGAGGACCCCATTGCTGTGAATTTCTTATTTGTAAGCAGAATTCTCCTTTTGTACAAAAGCAGTGGATTGTAAATTAAATTCGTTAGTAATATCTGTCACTTCCTGCTCTGATTTACCATTATCTCATCACGAACTGTTCCGACTTACACCGGAAATTAAAAACGAATAGGAAATGAAACGAGAGAAATTCAAGAAAGGGAAACATTTGAATTTAAACCATTGGTTTTTTTCAAAAGGCTTTTCCATCTACAATAGAAGCGTGAAAATAGTCTACAGAATCGAGACTCATTACCCATCCTCTGACCAAGACACTCTTACGTGAAAAAATCACCCCGCTCCAAGTTATTTCAATTTCTAATAATCAAAGATGTTTAATCTGTGCTGTCGGTGAATTGGTCAATAACCCCTCTGACTGGACTGGAGTGAACATCTTGATTTGGCTACCTGCTACATCTTGTTCTTCTCTTATCATGATTAAGCTACATCACTGTCAAAAATCTCCGTCAATCACTTGATTTATTGTCCTTCTTATCGACCAAACAGGAATAATGTTGGCATTTCGTATTTCAAAGAATGCCAACGACTTGCTACCTTGATTATAATAACAGTATTTTTTTTTCGTTGGTTAAAATTAAAAACACATTTAAAGAAATATTTTCATAATTTTGTCCTTTTTTCAACAAATAATCTGTAATAATATCGAATGCATTATAAGGTTAAAGACACTTCGTTCTTTTTTGAAAGGTCTTTGAAACTAATTTCTTATTTCAACAGATCGAAGTTCAAACACATGTAAAAAATCTACAAAATTAATATTGCAGTGGTAATTTTCAAGAAAATAAACCTCTCACCAGGGTCGTAAAACATTTCAAGCTTTAACCATATACAGTATATTCCTTTGAATTGATGTAGAGGTAACTAAGTACAAAATAAACCGTATTTCAATTAATGTTGCGTCACCTAAATCCTTTAACTGAAAATTAAGAGTTTGTTTCATTTCTTATTTTTATAAACATTTTACAGTTTTACAGAATTTTTTGAAAATCTTTTGGCCAAAAAGAAAACACTTGCTGTCGATACGATGTATCCCGGTGTGCTTTAAATTAAAGATACTACAGAATTTGACATATCTGTTTCATATTTGGATGATTTTATTAGAAATAGATCGTTAATGGTAATCTAACAACCAAGTTTTATGATAAATGTTATCAGATAAACTTTACCTTTCCAATCGTCAATTTCCCTTATGCAGCAATATGTCTTCGATTTCTCAATTGATTCAATACGCAAGCACATGCTCTACGTATGAACATTTTCTAAAAGGAGGCAGGGTATTGACTGAAAAGTTGATGAAACAAAATTATCGGTAGACTTGATTACAGTCATTATATCAAGTTCTATGGTCGATCCAATGACCTTGTCAGCAAATACGATTGATCATTGAGTCAAATGCTGACTGATATTTTTCATACTTATTGTTAGGTCATTGTTTACACACTTAATTGTCGAAAGATATTTTCCTTTATTTGGCCATCATGACGTTTGTGACCGGTCAGCAGGGGATGCTCACTCCTCCATGGCACCTGATGCCACCTTTTGATTTTTTGGATTTCAAGTTTGCTCTGCTTCAATTTGTATTGTTTAATGGACTTTTGAGCTTGAATACTGATCGTTATCTTCCTATATTTCATTGTTAACTCACGTCACATTGTTCAACATATACGTGTAATAAACTCACGCCATAGTGAAACACGCATAATTAACTCATCTTTTACTGACAAACATATGCTAACGTCATAACTTACTTAATTAATACTTGCGTCGTATTTATCAACACGTTATTCACTTCGTACTGACACATATACATGATCTCATCATCATCACGATGACATGAGGATCAGATTCCAGGTTTTAATACAAGACTTAGAAGAAATAGGAAGTCAGGAGGAGAGGAGGTGGATATACTACCTCATTTTACACAAAGGACAGGATGGAGAAAGCGGGATATTGTAAGAGAAAGACTATATATGACTATATCAACAAGAAAATATAGATCTAGAAGAAAAAAGGGGTAAAAAAAACACTACCACAAATCAAGTCAATAAGATTGCAGGAAAGGTTAGAATAGATCTACAAAGTACTGGGTAGTTAATAAGAAAGTTAAGAGATTTGCACGTCGAGACGAGAATGAGGCCATTGAAATGCTGGCAGCAGAAGAGGCAACTGCAAAGGGAAAACAGGGAAAAGATCCCATGCCTGTATCTTGAAAGTTCAAGGGGACCATAGGTTGACCTATCAAGGAAGAGCAAGGAAAACTACTGATTGCTGAGGAGCATGCAATACTCAACCGACCCTCAACGAAAGAGCGAACATTTCAGAGACCGCAGAGGATTAAGATACCTGGGTATACATATTGATCCACCAAGTAAAGTGTGACTGTCATGAAGACTCTTAAGAAACAAGACGTCACCATATCGGGACAACCTTGATGCAGAACTGTTCAAGGCGGACCCTTAGCTAGCGGTCACCATTCTTCATCTAGTGCTCACAGCTATCTGAGAACGGAGCAAAAGTGAACTGATGATAAGACCAAATGAATGATAGTCAGGTTGCCAAAGAAAGTTCGACTGTAACAACTCGAAAGGGATCGTGGCACATTATCAAGAGAATACCATGGGGTTGATTTGAACATATTTTATTTTAATTTAATTACAGAGGGATTGGGCACAAGTTCTGAAAAATTATTACGCTCTCTCAATACATGTAAATTACACATTTGAATTGTCAAAGTCAAACATGAATTTTTAAAGTATACAGTATTTGTAAAAGTTAACAAATCAATGCATTTTGCAGATATATATAAATACATATAATTTTGTACAAATGCATATGTTGGTACATGTATAATAATTAACAAGGAAATCTACTAGAATTCTTAATACGTAGATGTTTGAACAAAAGAAAAGAATATAAACGATCATTACACTACTGGACGAAAAAAGTGCTGAGAATCCCAAATTTTACTGATAAAGTTTGATAATTACTGATAATGTGCTGTTGTTGCTGATAAATACTGATATTTACTGTTATTATTACTGTTGTTGCTGATATTTTTTGTTGTTTCTGATAAATACTGATAATTACTGTTGCCTTTTACTGTTGAGTCTGATAAATACTGATAAATACTGTTGAGGTACTGTCGTTGCTGAGAATTGCTGATAATTACTGTTGAGGTACTGTCGATGCTGAGATTTACTGATAATTACTGTGGTCATTGTTTTTAACCTCGAATTGGTTTAAAATAAAACAGAGGGCTATAAAAACCTTCAATTATTACTTTCTTTTACTTGAATTATCATGGCAAAATTTTCATATTTTTTTTTAAATGTTCTGCTTGTGGCAAAATTATCTGACTGTATGTATGTATGCTGATCTCAATTTCTACATTACGTTAACTTTGTGAAAATTTTTACAATAATCAAATGAATTATTAATAGAATGAATATATAGAAATAGAATTAATAAAAAAAAAAATAACGGCAGAAAAAAAATGGAATTTTTCTTTTGCATAAGATCTTATTGAAAAATAAATTGTAAATAAAAAGAAAATTATGCTATCTTAAAAAAGATCCATCGCCGCCTTTCCCGACTTCAAGAAAATTATGTAGGGAGATCGGTGATCTTTTTTTTTTCAATAATAAGAAAAAAGTTCTTAATGGATGGGGAAAAAAATCGGGATGAAAAAAAGCTTCCTGCAGGCTAGAAAAGTTGGATTTGTTCCGTTTTCTCTAGGTCAACTGGTCGAGTTTGGACAACATTTTGTTTTTGAAGGCCTTTTTTTCTCGAAAACAATTATATTTATCTTGTTAAATGTTCAGTTTTCTGGTCTCTTTTTGTCGAAATATTTCAAAATTTGCTCGGAAATTAGAAATTTTATCCCTTTTAAAAAGTAACTAAGAGGTGAAAACAGGTTTGAATATGTTCAATCTGTGGGCACTGATTTTAGTTAATAATTTATTTATTTATTCATTTATTTTAATGTTATGTAGACGTTTGTAGATCGTCCAAGAATTAAACTCCTCCACATGTACATATGTACAAGTACACACTGTATGCATGTGCAACCGGCAAATGGGGCGAGCTGATTAAAAATTAGAGGTTAAGAGTCCCTAGTACAAAGGTACATGTGTTTAATTTGTCTTAAAATTTAAATACAAAATCATTTTTTATTTAATCAGTTTTGAAATCTCATTAATTTTTTATTTTATTTCATGGAATGGGAAATAAAAACTGAAATGAGACTTAATTTAATATGTTACTATTAGTATATGATCAAACTAATCGATTTTAATTTTGCATGGTAAAAAGTTGAAAGGAAAACACCTTGAAATTGATTTCAATTGATCAGAAATCGGTGATCGACCTGTGATTTGGCTGTATTGTGTACATGTCTTCAGCCCCGGGGTAGAACGGGGTACAACTTGTATATTCCATGCAAATTGTAGTGGTCAGCGTAACAATGGGCACTAATTACCTATTGTTCTTCGTCTGCGGCTGCCGGTGTTTTCAATAAACAAATTACCTACACTGTACATGTACTCGCTACTTTGAAACAATCTTAAAGTTTATGGTCGCACGAAAAAAAAAATCCATAATATTGAATTTGATGACGAATAAAATTGATAGAAAAAATATTTAGAATAGAACACTTTGGTACTATAATGAAAAAAAAGATATATACGTGTACATCATGTACGTTGTACAGACTTATTTTCATTATTATTTAAATTCTCAAAGATCTATCTTCTTCAGTATTTATTTTCATTTTTTAGTTTTACGCATATTTCTTCAATCAATCACTCATTTATTTGAATCTTTTTACCATATTACTTTAGTATACATAGACCACAAAAACATATAAAATGTAACTATGTGATTTTATACATAACAGTAGGTCTAAAAGGCATGCGTGAATAAGAAACTAAACAAAACTTCACTTTTTAATAAAAAAAAAGTGTGCAAAATATACAATCATATAGATATAAACTTAAGAGAAAGATTGTTTAGTGAAGCACTTTTTTGAATTGATATTAGCATGAATTGTTCCCCATTCAGATGCAGGGAAACTCCACTTCGCTTAATCCGAGAAAAAAAACCCTTAAAATGTATGGATTTTGAATGTCAGAAACATGACGTTGTGTATCGCACTCATGAATAAATGTTATAATTACTTCAGTTCTGAAATTTGTATGGTTCATTGCAATTGATTCTTTAAAATAATTTTATTCACGCATTTAAAAAATTCGATAAGTATAATATCATAACTTGCATGACTTTTAAAACACACAACTAAAGAACAGACCTTGCCCTATCGGCTATCACTTAATTGTAAACAGTATTTCACCCCCTCCTTTTTGTGCTACAATCAAGTAAAATCATATAAATAAGCACCAAGTCTGTACTGTTCGTTTATACAAAGGGTCGGAGAAAAATGGAATTAAATTAAAAATTATAATCACTGCATAAAATTCTAATTTTACAAAAACGCAAGCCGTAACGATATCCCTATGGCAGAATGTACTAATAATTGACCCGATTCCAAAACGAAAGTAGAACTTTTACACGTGGTTGACATGTATGTTCAATAACAACAAGCACAAAGTTTGCATTAATGGAAAAAGTTTATTCAAGTTATGATTTATTTTATTTAGTTTTTTAACTGACTGACCGCATATAAAATGTTTTAGGAGTGGCGCATAATATTAGAAGCCATATGCCCATAGACTTAAAACTGTATACAATGACTGAAAAAAGAATTAGCCTAAAGAAAGACGTATATTTCATTGACTGAAAATCACTCTGCATAAGCTTTATGTCATGTAGTGTACAATCCTTAAGCCTTAACAAATAATTTAAAAGAGAGAGAGAGAGAGAGAAAGCTAGAAAGCGACACGATATAAAATTCGCAGGGAGGACATTGGAGAACTAGAGCGCGCTGTCTACATAATATATTAAAAAAAAAATAATTAAAGATGCTTCAATTTAATTATTTAACCCTGTCACTTTCTTCTATAAAATAACAAAGTGTACGCTTCAAGACTAGATTTTATGAAAATATTGAATACTGTCTTGTTCAAATGAGAGCTTAATTTAAAAGTAATTGGAAAAGGGGGGGGGGGTGTTTTCAACTTAATGTGCTCATGCATTTTCAGTTCTCCACAAGGTAAAATAAATTGAAATTTAAAACCATTGACTGTATTGAAGTATTAAAGAAACATATACACATACATGTGAGAAAAAAATATTAGATGAGATTTTTTTGAACAAAAATTAAACTTTTTAAAAACGTACTTGGGAAGAAAAACCACTGCAAATACAACAGAATAATTTTCCTCAGATAATGTCATCTACGTGTAAGGAGAAATTTAAAGAAAAAAACATAAACACTTATGAAAGCTTATGTTAACATTATGGTCAAAAATTATTGTAATAAATTAATTAAATTAATTAATATATGAAAACTGAAAACAAATTAATAAAATGTGACTTTTTTACTTTGGATTAATTTATTTTGTAATTGACTGTAATGAATTTGTTAAAATACTTTTAAAAAAAACAAATAATCCTTTCTCAGGCTATTTTAATCCATTCCCAGGTTAAAAACAATGACCACAGTAATTATCAGTAAATCTCAGCATCGACAGTACCTCAACAGTAATTATCAGCAATTCTCAGCAGCGACAGTACCTCAACAGTATTTATCAGTATTTATCAGACTCCACAGTAAAAGACGACAGTAATTATCAGTATTTATCAGCAACAACTAAAATTATCAGCAACAACAGTAATAATAACAGTAAATATCAGTAATTATCAGCAAGAACAGCACATTATCAGTAATTATCAGACATTATCAGTAAAATTTGGGATTCTCAGCACTTTTTTCGTCCAGTAGTGTTAACTAAAAAAAACTTTTTTGCGTGTTTATCGAACATTGACATGATTGTTATTATAATAAGGGTTTGGAAAAAGTTAACGTCGCTAACTCCCAACAGGGTAAAACATTTTCTGCACCCAGTGGAGTGTTAAATATCAGAGGAGCAATTAATTTATTATGGAATCGTTTAGATAACAATAAATATGATGTAATAATATCAATCACATGAAAATAATACTTAGATAATCATCGTTTCTATTTTTAGATAATATGGTGAAAGCGAGATTACTCTCCAATACGATTCTTTACATTTGAATTTCTGCCATAAGAGTCATAAAAATAATCAATATTAATAAAAGCATATAAATTTCACAATTTTTGGAAACAGACTTTCTCACAATATATTTGCTTACTCTGAACAATATACATATTGTAATCAAAAAAGTCTTTCATTGCCATAGAAGATTTAATCTGATTTACATCAAATTACTTCTGTGAAATGCTTCATATCAATCTTGTTATCAATAAAATACATCATCATAAAATAACTTTCTCTCAAATCATACATTCACTTTCGCAATTGTAAAAAGAAATATTTGTATACCAAAGAATGAACTGCTAGTATTTTAAACATAAAATTAATATTAGTGAATTAGCAAAGAAGGAAATGTTTTGTCCAAAGATACAGTGTAAGAACTTTGTAGAAATATGGATGTCAGATATGAACAATAATAAAACAAAGATTGGCCAGAATAGGCAAAAAAACTCTCAACAATAACGAAATCCAATCAAATACCACATTTCTAATGAATAACCAATAAATCCCGAAATAACAATGTCCACTTCAAAACACCTGACCAATGACTTTGGTATGTTTGTGTCATGAGCTGATACAGGGTGTGATATGGAGAAGGGTATGCATTATTATGATTAATACATACATGTACATGATGATAACTGATACAGGCCACATGTATAATCATCACCAACTAGCTTATATATCAAACAGTACTTCTTACAAGAGGCCCAGGGGCCACAGCGCTCACCTGAGCACATCAGCTCGGAAAAAGCACATATCAGATCAGAACTGAAAGTTTACTGAGGTGGGGGGAGGGGGTTGAATTTTACCCACCCCCCACCCCCACCCAGGGCTCATGATTTGAACAAACTAGAATCTACACTACCTGACAGAGGATGATTCCATATAAATATCACTAATCATGGCTTTGAAGTACCTGAAAAGAAGATTTTTAAAGGTATCCCTATATATGCCTATGTAAAACTTGGGTTGGCCATTTTGGCCCCACCCTAGCCCTGGTGATCATGATTTGAAAAAACTTGAATCTACACTACCTGAGGATAATTCCACATGAGTTTCATCTTTCCTGGCAGAGTGGTTCTTGAGAATAAAATTTTTAGCTCACCTGAGCCGAAGGCTCAAGTGAGCTTTTCTGATCACATTTTGTCCGTCGTCCGTCCGTCTGTCCGTCTGTCTGTCTGTCCGTCCGTCTGTAAACTTTTCACATTTTTGACTTCTTCTCAAAAACCACTGGGCCAATTTTGACCAAACTTGGTACAAAGCATCCTTGGGTAAAGGGGAATTTAGATTGTGAAAATGAAGGGCCAAGTCCCCTCACAAGGGGAGATAATCAAGAGAAGACAAAAATAGGGTGGGGTCATTAAAAAATCTTCTTCTCAAGAACCACAGGGCCAGTAAAGCTGAAACTTATATGGAAGCATCCTTGGGTAGTGTAGATTCTAAATTGTTCAAATCATGACCCCCGGGGGTAGGGCGGGGCCACAATGTGGAATCAATGTTTTACATAGAAATATATGGGAAAAATCTTTAAAAATCTTCTTCTCAATAACCACTGGGCCAGAAAAGCTGAAACTTATGTGGAAGCATCCTGGGGTAGTGTAGATTTTAAATTGTTCAAATCATGACCCCCGGGGTAGGGCGGGGCCACAAGAGGGAGTCCAAGTTGTACATTGAAATTAATATGAAAAATCTTTAATAAAATCTTCTTCT
>NW_026925608.1:0-25864 GCF_032062105.1 Saccostrea cuccullata
AAAACTTATGTTGTAATTTTTGTAAATTGATTTGATTTCATTAATGAAAAAGATGCTTTCTATATAGTTTTTCCTTTATATTTATTTTTTTTCATGTTTTCAATTATTCATTATTTGTTTTATATCTATAAGATTGCTCATTGATATAATGAAATTAGTAATGCACAAAAAAAATTGATTTGATAGCCAAAAGCATTTTTCTCTCTATTTAATTTTATTGGCAAATATCATTTCTCGAATGTGAAATCGGATACAATACAATTTCACATAATTTGATATTACCAATCCAGATATCATGTTCAGGAGCGCCAAACCCATTCTTATATCCTACCCATAGTTTGTCAAAGTCCACAGATCCATTGATCCGTTTTTGAATTGCATATGCAGAAAAAAAAAACATTTTTACAAAAAATATACCTTATTTCATTTCTTTGATACCCTAAATCTCGTTTTTTGACTGATTTCAATTTATGGCCCCTATATTCTGTAGATGGTGCCTTTTAGGTAATGTAAAATAAAGGCTGTAATAGACTTCCTATGTTTCTGTTCATTTTTTAAATAAGGAAAGCATATGCAGGTTGCAAATAATGAAAAATATAAAAACAAACAGCATGTGTTACTTTTCAAAATCAAAACAAACTATTCATAGAATGAACTTGGTGGTGAAATCCGCTTTGGTTATAATATTGAAACAGTATTAAACAAATCCATGGGGTTTTTTTTTGTATGGCATGCTTACAAAATATTTGCCCATGTATATATTTTGTTAACTTAAATTTTATGGGCCTATATATTAAGCAGTTGTCTTATATCAACGAACTAGCGATGAAAATTAAACGAAACTGTTGATATCCCTAGTGAAACGGAAACTGGTTTTTGTGATTTAGTTTCGTATAAAACGTTAGACTTATGTTTTCTTCTAATTTCTTAAACACTAAAAAAATATTAATTTTACAATCATTTAAGTAGTTTGTAACTGCCTATGTATTGGGGCTGCACTGAGGTAATACATGCTGTGTTACAGGAACTCAGGGGACCTCTCTGGTGACGGAGTTGTGAAACCTTAGCTTGTTTCTCCTCCTATATACGGTCGTAAGACCTGAATAAGGCAGACGGATGCAAGGGATAATTAGCTAAGTGTTTCACAGTACACCAAAGCACGTAAGACCTGAATAAGGCAGTCACTTGGTTGTAGAGAGAAGTGGCATACCACAATTAGAGGTGGGGGAAGTGCCAAGATGCAGCAGTACTATTGGAGAGGCAGGGCAAGGAGAAAATTACTTGCGGGAGACACCCGTTGACCACAGTTAGTGGTTGTCCAATCAAGAAGAAACCCCATTGTATTTGTATATATTTGATTATAATCGTATTGGTCAACAAAAATCTGAGTTAACAGGTTAACGAACCTGAGTGTAACGCCTCGGTGATACAAGACGTATCACCAAACACCCAAGCTCGGCTGCGTTGCACGTTACATTATTTGGTGGCAAGCGTCGGGATTTTGTTGACCATGGATTCACATAAGAAGGTGTCAGAAACTATAGAGCGGATGGAGAAGCTCTTAGAAAGGATGAGAACGCCAACCAACAATGATGGGCAGACAAAAGCGGCAAGCGAAGAGTCTGGATATGCAACACACAGAACTGATAATCAAACGGCCGGTATGTCAGGAGATGTGTCATTTGACGAGTACGGCGCACGGCCTAAAGTTAGATTTCCAGACGAAGGCAAACCAATCTACACACCAAATGCTGGGGTTGACGACGTTGTGACGGGCCATCTATTTGACACGCAAAAACCACAGAGGCAGTCAATGGGGACAGAAAATGCCAAGACAGGTCATAAAATCAAGCTAGCCACGTATGACGGAACCAGTTCCTGGCTTGACTACAAATCTCATTTTGAGGCCTGTGCTATTGTAAATGGCTGGGCAGAAGAAAAGAAAGGTCTTTATTTAGCTGTATCACTGCGTGGCCAAGCACAGGCAGTGTTAGGTGACTTGCCAAGCAATACTGGTTAGCACTATAAGACAATGGTCAGATCCCTTGAGGAGAGGTTCTCCCTTCCTAACCAAACAGATCTGTACCGTGTTCAGCTAAAAGAACGAAGACAACGAGCATCGGAGTCCATACCAGAGTTAGGTCAGGCCATCAAACGACTAACCAATCTAGCCTACGCATCAGCACCTGGTGATGTACGAGAAACTCTGGGCAAAGATCCATTCATAGATGCCTAGGGAGATGTCACAAATTCTCAGGCATTGCAAAGAATTGTATATAGATGTAAAAAAAATTGTAAATAGTTAATCATATGCGGGACGCATATAATCTTGAGGGGAGAGTAGTGAAACGGAAACTGGTTTTTGTGATTTAGTTTCGTATAAAACGTTAGACTTATGTTTTCTTCTAATTTCTTAAACACTAAAAAAATATTAATTTTACAATCATTTAGGTAGTTTGTAACTGCCTATGTATTGGGGCTGCACTGAGGTAATACATGCTGTGTTACAGGAACTCAGGGGACCTCTCTGGTGACGGAGTTGTGAAACCTTAGCTTGTTTCTCCTCCTATATACGGTCGTAAGACCTGAATAAGGCAGACGGATGCAAGGGATAATTAGCTAAGTGTTTCACAGTACACCAAAGCACGTAAGACCTGAATAAGGCAGTCACTTGGTTGTAGAGAGAAGTGGCATACCACAATTAGAGGTGGGGGAAGTGCCAAGATGCAGCAGTACTATTGGAGAGGCAGGGCAAGGAGAAAATTACTTGCGGGAGACACCCGTTGACCACAGTTAGTGGTTGTCCAATCAAGAAGAAACCCCATTGTATTTGTATATATTTGATTATAATCGTATTGGTCAACAAAAATCTGAGTTAACAGGTTAACGAACCTGAGTGTAACGCCTCGGTGATACAAGACGTATCACCAAACACCCAAGCTCGGCTGCGTTGCACGTTACATTATTTGGTGGCAAGCGTCGGGATTTTGTTGACCATGGATTCACATAAGAAGGTGTCAGAAACTATAGAGCGGATGGAGAAGCTCTTAGAAAGGATGAGAACGCCAACCAACAATGATGGGCAGACAAAAGCGGCAAGCGAAGAGTCTGGATATGCAACACACAGAACTGATAATCAAACGGCCGGTATGTCAGGAGATGTGTCATTTGACGAGTACGGCGCACGGCCTAAAGTTAGATTTCCAGACGAAGGCAAACCAATCTACACACCAAATGCTGGGGTTGACGACGTTGTGACGGGCCATCTATTTGACACGCAAAAACCACAGAGGCAGTCAATGGGGACAGAAAATGCCAAGACAGGTCATAAAATCAAGCTAGCCACGTATGACGGAACCAGTTCCTGGCTTGACTACAAATCTCATTTTGAGGCCTGTGCTATTGTAAATGGCTGGGCAGAAGAAAAGAAAGGTCTTTATTTAGCTGTATCACTGCGTGGCCAAGCACAGGCAGTGTTAGGTGACTTGCCAAGCAATACTGGTTAGCACTATAAGACAATGGTCAGATCCCTTGAGGAGAGGTTCTCCCTTCCTAACCAAACAGATCTGTACCGTGTTCAGCTAAAAGAACGAAGACAACGAGCATCGGAGTCCATACCAGAGTTAGGTCAGTCCATCAAACGACTAACCAATCTAGCCTACGCATCAGCACCTGGTGATGTACGAGAAACTCTGGGCAAAGATCCATTCATAGATGCCTAGGGAGATGTCACAAATTCTCAGGCATTGCAAAGAATTGTATATAGATGTAAAAAAAATTGTAAATAGTTAATCATATGCGGGACGCATATAATCTTGAGGGGAGAGTAGTGAAACGGAAACTGGTTTTTGTGATTTAGTTTCGTATAAAACGTTAGACTTATGTTTTCTTCTAATTTCTTAAACACTAAAAAAATATTAATTTTACAATCATTTAAGTAGTTTGTAACTGCCTATGTATTGGGGCTGCACTGAGGTAATACATGCTGTGTTACAGGAACTCAGGGGACCTCTCTGGTGACGGAGTTGTGAAACCTTAGCTTGTTTCTCCTCCTATATACGGTCGTAAGACCTGAATAAGGCAGACGGATGCAAGGGATAAACAGCTAAGTGTTTCACAGTACACCAAAGCACGTAAGACCTGAATAAGGCAGTCACTTGGTTGTAGAGAGAAGTGGCATACCACAATTAGAGGTGGGGGAAGTGCCAAGATGCAGCAGTACTATTGGAGAGGCAGGGCAAGGAGAAAATTACTTGCGGGAGACACCCGTTGACCACAGTTAGTGGTTGTCCAATCAAGAAGAAACCCCATTGTATTTGTATATATTTGATTATAATCGTATTGGTCAACAAAAATCTGAATTAACAGGTTAACGAACCTGAGTGTAACGCCTCGGTGATACAAGACGTATCACCAAACACTCAAGCTCGGCTGCGTTGCACGTTACACTATTTTCCAAGATTTCTTTGTCAATGACTGGCGGTGTTTAGAAATTCTATAATTTTTATTTTATTATTATTAAGTAGGCTAATTTTAAATGTTAGGATACATATTACAAAAATCATTAGGGTGAGTTAACCATGCATCGGACACATACCTTGCTTCGGACAACTTTAGACAATAAACCCTTTTTCAACTTAAGAGTTCTGTGTATTTATTTGTTTCTAACTTGAAACTGAAGATTAAAATTTTTAAATGATACCAATTGTTTTTATCATGTTGTGACAAAAATACTCCGAGAATGGCCTTGAAGTTACGTCATATTTTATATCATCAAAGGGGAATAACCAGAAATTTATGATTATGCATATTTTTAGATTTATCGTTCTTTTAAATTCGACTTCAACGGAACGAGTCAGACTTTGGTAAAGTTTGTCAAAGATTGGTTCTACATACATTTTAAAGAAATTTCACTTCAATGTTTGTGTAATTCTTTTTAAAGCTGGGTTTTACTAGTATGTTTATTTTTCCGTACATCGGACACAAATTAACCATGCACCGGACACTTTCCATTGCAAAGGTAAGCACTACCATTTTCATACAGAACCCAGCTGACAGCTGATTTTTGCAAAAATAGAAAATAAAAACTCTAAAGTTTCAGTAAAAAAAAAAAAACAAGTTATCGATATATGACGTCTAGATTTTGACTATTTATTTATTTTTCCAAACCAGACTATCTGTCCCTATGAGAAAAAGGCGCGAATTACAGCATTACAAGCATTTTTAAAGCAATTCTAAGGCAAAGTGGGGCATCTTGAATCGTTCTACATTTGTGCAACGATATCGTCAATTAAATTTAAGTTGAGGGTTAATTCTAAGATAAGATATAAAAGTATATCCATATCAAGGATTATAAAGCACTGTGATAAAGGTATATATTTTCGGTCGAAATACCGTCTGTCCGATGCATGATGAATAATGTCCGATCCATGGTAAATTTTGATTTATTTGGAAAAAAAATCAATTTTTGGTGATATTTCCTCAAAAAAGGCATCTAATTGTGTTCCAAATTTATATTTTAATCACATACTAGATGTTAGGCTCCATTTTGATAATTTTCCGTCGGTAGCGATATCGCTTAAAACTTGATGAAGTACAAGGATGTCCGATGCATGGTGAATTCACCCCAAATGAAACTTCTAATAAATGAACATATATAATCTAATTAAATTTTGGGTTTTAGGTGTCTAAAAGCATATTTCATCGACTCAATCAAAAAATAAAATAAGTTTTGGAGCATTGTAAAAGCATCTATTTTCGTGAGGGCTTAATTTCAAGGTTTTCGTAAACAAATATTGGTTTGTGGAGATTTTACGTCGTGGTAGGAAAATGTTAAATAGTAATGCATATAAAATTTTACATTTCGTGTTGGTAATAAATTTGTAGGTCTCTCCATACGCCAAAAACATCGAAAATGAAACCCAGAGAAAGTTAGGCATTTCACAGTATTTCAAAGAAGTTCTTTTCATAATATGGAAAAATAAGATTGTACAGGATTGAAATAATCAGAACGTTCATCAATTTATGTTTTTAGTTCATTCATCTAACTTTTTGAAAAGTTTTAATATTGCAACACGCTTCAAATTATTATATACACCATCACAATTCGTAGGAATTTCCCCGACGTAACCAGTGGAACAGTTACACCTGTACCCTCGAGCAATGGTTTGATCTGCTTCACAAGTAGCTCCATTCCTACAACTATGGCTCTCACATACTTTATCTACAGAAAGAGGTATTTAGATACTTTTTTATATAATTATTGCAATATGATAATTAAACCAATCAATGTCCACAGAAGAATAAAATCGTCATCTTCATTCAAACACTTAAATTGTAAAACATTTTTGGATGTATGCTTAAAAGTTCTCCCATATACATGTATATTTTTTATGGTGAAAAGTATCGAGTAATAACAAAAGGATTTACACTGAGTAAAATGAATACCTTCGCAACTTTCCCCGATATAACCCAAGGCACAGTTAAAATTATAACCCCGATCACTGCTCTGATCCACTTCACAATTAGCTCCATTCTGACAGACATGGCTGTCACATACCTTGACTGCAGTGATGACTATCTTTATATAATAATCCTTATTAACTTAATTAAGCAAAGAATTCAAAACGTTCGTTTCTTTTGAATTGATAAAGATCTCTTCTTTTCTTATTTGTATTTTCGAAATTTTATTCAAAGATTTGATGATCCTTTCGGCAATTTTCAAAACCAATTTCCTTTTGTACATTCAGTATGGTGATAACATGTATCATTTGTAGTTCATGTATAAGGGTTTGCAAAAGCTGAAGTGGAGACATAATAATATTTCAGTTATGTACGACTTACTTTCACATATTTCTCCAGAAAAACCTTCGAGACAAACGCACGTGTACTCAGTTCCCGGGAATGTATACATTTCAGTACAAATACCACCGTTCTGGCATGGATTAGGAAAACAGCCTAAAATAATTACAAATCATTCTTTTTAGGATAAAAGCCTAAAATTATTACAAATCATTCTTATTAGGATTAAAGTCAAAATAATTACAAATAATTCTTAATAGGAAAATAGCCTAGAATAATTACAAAACATACTTATTAGGAAAACAGCCTAAAATTATTACAAATCATTTCTATTAGAATAACAGCCTAAAATAATTAAAAATCATTCTTGTTTTTAATTTTGTATTTTGTTACACTTCCTTCAATTCCACAAAAAAGTCGACCAATAAACCATCTTAAAACGTACTTTTAATTTCCTTTCTGCTTAAAGAACTTATTATTTATTTTTTATCTTCTAAATTTCTCAATGGAGGAATCAAATAATTATTTCTATTGATAATTTTTAACATATAAAGCAAGCTTTTAAGATTGACTTCGCAACTGCGTTAAAGTTTTTTATTCACAATATGGTGTAGATAATACTATCATAAAACTTTTGCCAACCCATAATCACGTACTATATTAAAATCCATTTCTTAAATGAAGATTTTAAGTTAATCCGTACTGCGAACCTATTCCTGATCAAGTAATTTATTATTGTGTTTCATCATCAATGCATTTTATTCTATATCTATAATTAAATGGTAAATTTCTATTATTCATGAAAATTCATCTTAGGCTTAAACGTTTGTTTACACACAAAAAATATTTCTAAAACGGGAAAAGATATGAAAGAGACAACTAGTTGCATTGCCGCTTTTATGACAAATCAGAATCTCATTTGTATTTCTAGCTTTCAAATGTAGCTTTTATGTTAAAAAGAACAATAACATGAGCAATTGTCAGAACAAAGTTCCCTCATTTCTGAACAAAGTCTTGTACATGTATTCTACTTACAATGACTGACTGATCTTTTTGTGAGTGATGCCAATGGTAAACTGATAGCGTATACAACAAAAATACAATGTAGCCACGGCAATCTGAAAATAAAAAATTGCAAGAATTTTGTTTTATTTCTATAGTTCTTGAGTAGATGAACGACATTCGTACATAGCCCTCAAATGTATCTGCAGATAAAATCACGTGACGAGTCTCAATAAAAAAAAACCCTAATCTTTTTCAATATGTATCGAATAACCATATTTACATTTTATTAGATATACTAGTACTTAAAAGAAGTGACATCGCAATAAGAAAATGTACTTTTTATTAAAAAGAAGTGTTTATATTTTCATTGGGACATTTACTGAAGTGTGAAGGTCGCATCGCTTGTTATTGAATATTATTGTTAATTTACTCTCATTAATTATTGTCAGTAAAGCATTAAGAACAAACCATGGCGGATCTTGTAGTGTATTTTATGTCAACTTCACTGTTATATCTAGTCAATGTATGGAAGCTATTTTTGTTAATTAATACAAATTCTTTGAAATACTTGATTGTATAGTTGGATGCCAAAGCAAATGTCTTCGTCTCAAGTGTAAGTTTGTAGAAATATCGAACAAACTGGTTAAGAGAGGATAATGGTGAGTGTCCATAGGAATTTAAAGAATTTATTCAAAGGCTTGATAATTGAAGAAAGACTATAAATATTTTGTCATCAGATTCTCTTAAAATCAACATCAGAGTATGAGTTAGAAAATATTGAGATTCTTTAAAATTAAAAGTGGTAAGAATAGACTTTTTTCTCGCTGCTTTGAAGGCCTACAACATCACCGCAATAATTAACAATAATCACTTTTACTACATTTCTTTTTACTTTAGATAGCTATTGTATATAAGTGTTCTTTAAAAATTATTCTTTTCTGCTTTTCGATGAATTAAAATATCAACAGCTTTTTTTCTCGTGTCTTTTATATCCAATGTTTTGAAAAAATTACAATTTTGGTTTTTTTCTCGTCATTTTAGAGCGCTTGGGAAAAAATATTACATTTTCTTTACACAAAGTTTTACATCTTTAAAAAGAAAAGATGAAGTGATTTCCACTAATACAGGTATATCTGTAAATCAACGGTTTTTTTCCTATCTTTTTTTTAAATTGTCGAACACTTCTGTATTCGTATCTTTTGTGTATTAGAAAATTGTCAACAGACAGTGCAGACAGAATTAAAATATTACTTAATATATATAAAAACTAGAAATTTGCTAAATTTCACTATAATGTACTACATTTTCTTTTTCTTGGGGACTACTGTAATCGATTTGTAGTTCTACATGTATGCATAAAAATAATAATTTTAATATATATTATAATACATTATGCATATTCAAGGGAAAAACCTACCTTTAATACTTGCATTGTCGTTTTTTGTCGTAGAATAGACTGTTAGAAGAGAAATCAAGGGTTTTATGGATAATTATTGATTAAATATTACTTGATATATCCTTATATAAGCTTGATTGAATTTTTTTTCTTTTTCTTAAGTTTTTACTCAGGTCTAGGGAATCTCATCAAAATGAGTGTAGGAAGTAGAAGAAGTGGACATGGGCATCGTTCAATAAGTAATGCATATTTTATTATAATATATGTTGAGGCATTTAATTGGTTTTTTTTTCACAGTTGAAAAGTTTAAGAAAGTCCTGAAAACAGAAAACCCCATGAATATTCCTGCTGTCTTCGCAAAGAAATTCACTTTTAAAGTAAACATGGTCAATAGACTGAGAGAAAAAATGTTTATAAATAACTGACAAGAAGATAAAAAGAATATTGTATGTAAAAAATTTGCTTTTTACATAAATCGTTGTAGAACTCATACCGATTTTAAGATATGATTTTATGCGTGTACAAAACTTTATCTTTAATGCTGTATACTTGTCAGATTGTTTCAATAATTCAAAAGAATTTTTTTTTAAGTTTAAATATAGCAGTCAATCTCGCCAATTCAAATGTGTGGGGACACTAAAAAATATTATTGTTATGTGCCACTTGATATCTGAAAATTTAATTTCCCATGGAAAGACACCTTTAGATAATAAACATTAAATTGTCACAGCATTTTATAGAATCTTGACAAAAAAAAGTGACAAAATTTCTATCAGACAGTTTTTTTTTCTTACAAATGCGTCGCCCGCGTGGCGCAGTAGTTAGAGCGTCTGCTCTAGAGTCGCGAAGTAAGGAGTCAATCCTTACGTCGCGGGTTCGAATCCCACTGCGGGACGTGGAGACCGGTCCTTCGGATGAGACCGTATAAACCGAGGCCCCGTGTCGCAGTAGGTGCTGGCACGAAAAAGATCCCTCCCTGCTCAATGGCCCTGAGTGCCGAGCAAAGGACAAAATTTGTAGCCCTCCACCGAATGGGGTCTCAACTAATTTTTATCTGTCTAATTTATTTTTTTTTAATTTAAGTTCGATGATATGGGCAATTTGGAAAGACATTTTGACTTCTATTACCAAAGTAAATATAATTTAATAGATTTATAAAAGAAGTTGTTTATGATTACAAAATTAGTCCGAAACAAATGGTATGGTTTTATTCACTTATTTCCAAATTCATATGATACAAGTAACAACGGGAACAATGACATGATGTCCATTCAATTTCATGCAAATTTTAGCATATTCTGATTTGTGTTTTATCTTAATCACATATGCAATCGAATTTGTTCTAAATGTAATTGACTAATGCAATTTGGCGTTAAAGGAATAGAAAATGTATTTTAAACCTAGGAAAGTGAATAAACTTGCAATGCAGTGGTGGCTATTATTCTTCAGTCAATGCCAGAATTTCATCGCAATTTCTTACGGCAGTGTGTTTATTGTTGGCCAATGCAGGTAGCAAAACTATCAAAAGGGCGAATGCAGGCTGCACAACTATAAAAAGGGCCAATGCAGGCAATGTGAATCGCTCTTTCTTTATCCTTTTCCCTCTCTCTTTCTATCTATGGTCACTCGGGCATTTCAAGGCTCTCAAGGCCAATGCAGGCATGGGCTGACTCTCTCACGCTCTCAAGAGAGTCCGTCAATGTCTGCATTGGCTCTTTAGAGAGCTAGCCAATGCCTGCACATCAGTCAGTCAATGCAGGCATTGGCCGACTTTACATCAGTCAGTCAATGCAGGCATTGGCCAACTGCGCAGTCAGTCAATGCAGGCATTGGCCGACTGCACATCAGTCAGTCAATGCAGGCATTGGCCGACTGCGCAGTCAGTCAATGCAGGCATTGGCCTACTGCTCATCAGTCAGTCAATGCAGGCATTGGCCGACTGCGCATCAGTCTGTCAATGCAGGCATTGGCCGACTGCGCAGTCAGTCAATGCAGGCATTGGCCGACTGCGCAGTCAGTCAATGCAGGCATTGGCCGACTGCACATCAGTCTGTCAATGCAGGCATTGGCCTACTTCACATCAGTCAGCCAATGCAGGCATTGGCCGACTGCACATCAGTCTGTCAATGCAGGCATTGGCCTACTTCACATCAGTCAGCCAATGCAGGCATTGGCCGACTGCGCAGTCAGTCAATGCAGGCATTGGCCGACTGCTCATCGCTCAGTCAATGCAGGCATTGGCCGACTGCATGCACATAAGTTCTAATGCAGTCAATGATAGACTCAAAAGACTGATGCAATGCAGGCGTTGTACATTCCACTGTATAAACATGTATAGGGACTGCAGGCATTGGAATAGCTTTAATTCATACGGCTAATGCAAATAAAATCTTCCTTGTAAAAAATATAGTTATACATGTACATATTGTATTTGTCAAAACTGGTTTTTTTACAGCAGACTTCTATAAATCAAGTAATGCCGATGAATGATCAATTTTAACGTTTATTTTAATTATGGAGAAGAACTTGCAGATAAGTAAAATTAAATAAAAACGATGTATTTTCAAAGACAGTTTGATAAAAATTATTTGCGTAGAATCTTTTATGCATTGTCAAAATGTTGTCTTCTTGATTCCTAAAGTAATCCATTTAGTCTGTGCAGTTCTCAGTACTTCGCCTGAAAATAGAATCGGAGTTAGTTACACAACATTGTTTGAATTCGTGTAAATTTGTATATAATTTTCGGCATTGTTTCACCAAATAATTACACATCGTCTTGTTCCAACATAATAATTTATGTTATACGCTCTAAATATTAATAAAAATGCTTCTTTCGCAGATTTTTAATTTTATGTATTCATGTAATCATCACTCAATAATCAAATACAAGTAGTGAGGCACAATATTGAATATAAAACCTTATGATATGGTCGTTGGCCACCATTTTAACAAACAGACTCAGGTCTCATAGAATCGGATATCATCACAGACTGTAGTCTAATGTTGCTGTAGATTCCATCTGAGTGTCACTCAACACTGTTAAGAAAAAAATAAGACATGTATTTAAAAATCCCTAGACAAAACAAACATGAACTTTGTAACTTTTGCCACTGCATGCATTATTTTTATGGAAAAAAATCACAACGGCCGAACCAAACTCTTTGGTGAGAGTGGGGCATGGAGTAAAAAAAACTTATCAGACCAAATAATTAAGGGGTACAACCATAAAGATTTCTAAACACACGCCATAATTTGCAAACATTTCTACGACTATATTTCTTTTTTTTCTACGCTAGAAGTCGAAAAAGTACGATTTACTTTAGAAAGAAGCTGTACATCAAAACTGGAAAATCCCGAATCCCAGAAATAATCTTAAAAATAGTTAAAAGCATTTTCCTTTTTTTTTTTTTTACATTATTATATTATATTATTTGGGCAAGTTGGAAATTAAAAAAGGCAAGTTATTTTGAATAATAATTGAAACATTTGCCAAATAAACACAATATAGTTGCATAATTTAAATAAAAGCATGGTAGGCTACTTTGTACAAACCTTCAATGTGTCTTAAATCTGCAGCTGGAACTTCCCGTCTTGAAAACGCATACTATAGGATAAAGATACACTGGACGAAGCTTTGCTTCAAGAAGATCACAACTGGTGTTTTTCCACTGCATAATAAAAACTCCATACTTTTTTAATCGCCAACATATTATTTTGCTGTGTGAATGATCAGTCTTCAAACAGGCCTAACTGTTGGGTGATGCACTACGTACTTATATGACGTCACAATATTACAGAAACTAAAATCCGCGAAACGTTAATAAGCCAAGGGGTTAAGATGATCTTTTTAAAATTCAACGATAAAAAGGACGTATTTCCAGTTACCAAATGTTGTGTGTTTATGCTGAATGATTATACACGTGCACATGTTACGTTTTACCAATCCAGGCATCGAAATACTGGTAATAGCTGACCATCCTACAGCAGAGGGGCCGATGATTGAGTGTAACGTCAGGCCTACAGACTGTATATCGTTCTTCGTGGTAAGTAGTTTGTACATCTGTTCATAAACCAGTTATAGATAAAAGTGTTTACTTCATAACATAAAACTTACATTAAGACGGTCGATTTTTTTTTTATTCATGATTAATACTCGGTCTTAATAGCTACTTTCACTTTTAAATACAGAGGCGTTCAAAAGATGGTGCATCGCAAGAAATTTTAATTTATGACGAATTAAAATAAATATCTACAATCAGAGTAATTTCAATCTATTTTTCCTTCACAATATTAAAAAAATTTGAGGATAATAATTATTTATTTCAGTTTTAAAACCGTTTCCTTGTAAGGAATGATGTACATGTAAACTCGTCCATTAGTGCATTACAAACCAGTCATATACAGATGAAAGTGAATAGTGAAAAAATCGAGAAAAAAAAGAAAACTCTGGTAAGATTATGTTTCTTTTTTCTTTTTTTTTTGGTTTGTTTGTATTTGTTTGAATGACAGGGATAGAATATTCATTCAATTCTGAAAAGAAGGAGGGGGGGGGGGGTCTGGAGATTTTTTTTTTAAAAAGTAGTTGTGCTAAAAAAATTGAATAAAGATAATATGTCCAGTGGCAGGAATTTAAAAGTAATATGCCTCTGGTTATCCGGAAAATAAATTATTTAGTCTTGTGAAGGCTTGGGAATGCATAGTTAATCTGCCTTACAGAATATATTGCCATCATATTCTTACAAAGTCTTTTCATTTGAAGAAATAAGTTTAAACTATTTGTGAACTATTCTAATCATAAACAGAGTTAATTAAATGAAATATTTGAAAAAAAAATTTGGTAAAGTAAATGTAAAAATAAACGGTAATTCGCGATTATTTTAAAAAGAAGTTTACTTTAATACTGCATGCATTTCTTTTTCAGGTATACACGGGTTAAAAACTACAATATAGACCAAAGGAAAAGAAAAAGATAGAGGATCAAGAAAACGCTTTATAATATATGAAATTAAATGAATAACATATATGCACGACTAAATGTGCCACTTTATTTCCTACTATTCATATACTTTAGGAAAATATTTATACCATTATACATGCATGTGCATATATCAAGTGAATTTGTTTTGTTACATCAGTTTCAGTCATGTTGGAAATTCACCAAATTCCCCGCAGTGAAAATTTTAATCAATTAATTAGAACAATTAGTACTTTGTTGTCAATTAACAGCCAAAATCATTTTTATGCTGGCTTCTTTGGAATTTATAAAATGAATAACACTTTTGTAAAAAAAAAAAGAAAAAAAAAAGACCAACTTTCACCCCATGCACGTTAACTTTTCTTATGTCCATTACGACGCTTTATGATTTTAAAATTATCTGGCCTCCTATTATTTTATATTTATCAATTTCAAATTAAAATGATATTATTTATCATTACCGAGTATACATATTCTTGACATGATAATTATTAACAATCAAACAGCCATTTTTTATAGAACAGTTTGTCAAAGTCAGCCAAGCCTGGGGATTTAAAATCTACTGTGAAGAAGGAGGTGTATTGACTGATTATGGAGTCAGCCAATGCCTGCATTGACTGACTAATGTGCAGTCGGCCAATGCCTGCATTGACTGACTGTGCAGTCGGCCAATGCCTGCATTGACTGACTGATGTGCAGTCGGCCAATGCAGGCATTGACTGACTGCGCAGTCGGCCAATGCCTGCATTGAATGACTGATGTGCACTCGGCCAATGCCTGCATTGACTCACTGTGCAGTTGGCCAATGCCTGCATTGATTGACTGATGTGTAGTCGGCCAATGCCTGCATTGACTGATTGCGCAGTCGGCCAATGCCTGCATTGACTGACTGATGTAAGGTCAATGCCTGCATTGACTGACTGATGTAAGGTCAATGCCTGCATTGACCAACTGATGTACGGTCAGCCAATGCCTGCATTGAATTACTGATGTGCACTTGGCCAATGCCTGCATTGACTGACTGATGTGCAGTCGGCCCATGCCTGTATTGACTGACTGTGCAGTCGGCCAATGCCTGCATTGACTGACTGATGCAAGGTCGGCCAATGCCTGCATTGACTGACTGTGCAGTCAGCCAATGCCTGCATTGACTGACGTGACATTGATAGACATTATAATGCACAATATCTGACAGAGCCTGCATTCATACTGCATAGTATTGGTAATCCTTCATTGGGGAATTGGGAAATGTAAATTAAATTTATCTGCATTCGGATAAAGTTGCACAAATTTAGTAGCATTGCAACAATGCAGGTAAGGAGATGTAAAATGGAAAAATAATTCTAATAAAAACATCTGCATCTGGAATTGCAGTATTTTACTTTTACCAATTTAACTTTATTTTGCTCAACTTTGAAAAGCAAAATTTTGTCAATTCAAATGTGTGCTTCAGCATAGGTTTTTGTAAGGTGAGGCACGAGTCATTTATAAACAAAGCTTTAAACAGTGATATTTGCATAAAAAAATAGTTGAGACAAATCAAAATTTAGTTGAGACTCCATTACCGGCAAGTGGTGGCGTCTCCATAGGAGTGAAAAATTCTCGAAAGGGACGTTAAACAATATACTATCAATACTATCTATCTTACAAATGCCTTAGAAAAAAAAATATGTGTTAAATATGACGACGGTTTATTTAGAAATAATGTTTTTAAGACAAAAAAGATTTTATAAACTTGCTTGATAAATGCCGAAACATAGGTGAACTTTTTTTGTAGCCGAAAAAATAAGATTAATAACGAAAAATGTAGAATCAAAGACAAAGAGTCATTCTATACTCTTCAAAAAAAGAAACGCATAGTTGAATTTTAGTTACACATTGAACATAAAGATTATTTGGTAAAATGATGCATCGATAAAACAGAAATGTGGTAAGCAACAGGAATACTTTCTATATGTCATAATTACTCAACAATCTTAAAATTACAGTCAGTTTAAGACCAGTAAAGATCAATATCTGGTATGCCCCCCGCAGACACAAAGGATAGCCACAAACGGCATATAATGGAAGCATATGTGTGTAATAAAAACTGTATAGGAATACTCTCCCATTCCAAATGTTGAACTTAAGTCAGCTGTTGCAGAATCTGGGGATGCGATTGTCTTTGGAAAATTATGTCAATCCATTTTCTCCGATGCTGCTTAATTTGGATTAAATCTAGCGATTTAGATGACTGTGGCTGAAACAGGTTGTTGTTTCTTTGCAAGAATAGGTGTGTCAAACGAGCCATATGTGGCTGTGCATTGTAAGATTGCAATACGGCTCTAGGATGCTGAAAAATTGAATGGGTATGTGTAGGTAGAACATGGTTAGAGTACCTTTTTTAATCAAAGTCCATTGAATTCGAAACAAATCAATCTTACTTTCTTATTATACTGTTTTCCATATCATAACACTACCACTACCAACTTTTTTAACGTCTTGGAAGCAGTTATCTGTCTAACAATCATTTCAAAGCATTAGCACTCTTAAACTTATAAGAGACTTTCAGAAAATCATTCTGGACTAGTAGGTTAACCAAAATGTTGATCTGAGATCTTTGAAGTTGATATTTGGGGTGTTGTGGGGTCGGAACACTGGCATGTAAATTCCTCGTGCAATAATTCTTAGTCAACTGAAAACGGTCTTCTTACATGATCTGTGCAGTTCAGGGATAGCTTATGCTTTAGATGACGTCCTTGCATTACATTCATGCAATTTACGTTATCCTCGGAAGTGATGCTGTTCTGCTGATGTCACACGTAGTCTACCATATTTTTTGCGATCATTGGGTGTTCGATGTTAATGGTTTATGTTTTATAGGTTAGATATGGTCTGTGTGAAACATTAAAACCTCTTGCAATGGTAGATTGCGGTACCCCTGCTCCCAGTCACCCATTTTCCTGTTTGTACTACGCAACATTCAGATGCAGCATTTTTAAGAAGAGTCATTTTGCAGATAAAACCAGATTCAAAATATCGAGAACCCCCGCTTTTGATAGCCCCTTTGTACCTGAAGGAATTGCATCGAAATTCAACAAATGAAAATTGAGATCAAAATTTTGGGGGAAATTTTGCAAACTCAGGTCTTTTTGTCTGTGGTAGTTTTCATGTATTTAGGGAGGTCCATTAGAAAATGTACGTAAATTCAAATAAATGGTAAGCAATGGTTACTGTTATGTTCGAATTACAGTTAGTAAAGTTAAACAGATTTCCTGCAACGGTAGTCCAAATCGATGAGCATGGTATTTTTCTTGTGGCCTGATAATGCAGCTGCATATAAGCTGGGAGAAATAAATAAGATTCTGAAGAAAAGAGATTAAACAAAACATTTTCGTCGCTCACATTTGATAGATCTAAGCCATCATGAGATCTTTTATTCCCAAAACACATTAAATCAATCAGAGGAAGATTGTACAATGTCAAATATGTAATGGTAAATGATATTCGTCAGTGCCTTTAGGGCATTCCTAAAGATGAGTATGTTGGAGACTTCTGTGTATGGATACAAATACATAAGACATGTGTAAAGGATAACAGGGAATGCCTTGAAAGATTGAAACTAAAAAGAGTTTGTATTACGTATTTTTCTTACTTTTAGATGACATGGTGCATCATTTATTGAACGACCCTCGTATATTCCCCAAAATTTTCTATCAGTAAAGAGTCAAGTTTTGTTTTGTCAAACTATTTAAAAGTATAATAAATGTAGCCCATTTTGACTTCATAGAAAACATATCGAACTCGCACCCATGCAAGGTCGATATGCTCTTCTGCGAAATTGGCATACAGTATTATAGATAAACTTAAAAGGGCTATATATGTATGTTCAATTGAACAAATTTGATTTGCTATAAATTATAAACATTGTTAATTTCAGTCTAAAAGATTAATATCTTACCTTTCAGGTATAATACCAAAATCAATATAAAAGCTATAAAAGCAACTGTCAGCAACACTCCAAGAACTATTAAAATCACCGTTCGTTTTTGTATCCCACTTTCATATTTTATTCCTTCTGATTAAAGAAAAAATATTTTACCTAAACATTATCATGTATCATAAAATATTTACAGGCAATATGAAAAGAAAAAAAAACAGTTTTATCCTCAAAACTTTCTATTTTCATTGACTGAAATTTTACTTGATCTATAAAAATATATGAAAAATTCAGAAAAGAAAAATGCCTATTTTTTTTTCTTTTATGTTGTATTCAATATAAACGTTGATATTCCCTATACTTAGCTTAGAGTCCTTTTAAAAAAATCAATTAATACTCTCTCCCTACCTTGCATTAAGTCATTATTTTCAGATCTAACTGTACACATTTTTCTTTATGTATGAAAAATTGAATCCTAAGTTCCATTCTGTTAAATTTGCTTTCTTGTCCTCTTATATATATATACATGTAAACAAGGATATAAAAAAACTAACTAATTTTGCACCTTGTGTTCAATAACTGTGCAGTTTATTTTTTTTTTATTCAAGGGGGTCTACTTAAGGAGAAAAAATGCATTTATAATACTTCAAAAGACAAACATCTTGTATATTCTTTTTTTATCAACAATAACAATCCTATAGTAACAGTCGTGTAAAGCAATAAGTAATTCGTTAAAATTATATATAACATTATGCCTTTTAATTAGATGTTAACAATTCAAAGTTCAATATAATAATATGTATTTATCTGTCAAGACGAATACTTAAAGCTGAACACGATTGGTAAAAGGAATGTGTCCTCTATTTTTTGTCCGGAGAATCACTATACTGCAGACTCGTATAAAAAGGGCAGGAGTTTATCACTGTTCAGTGGACACGGTGTAGACGGGCGTATGCTATACAGCATTCGGTAGCGACAATAATAACGTGATACTTCGTCTTATGCTGGAAAGTAAGATAACAAAGAAACTAACATTATAGTTGTACAGGTCAGTGTAGTATACAAACAAACACGTAACTGCAATTAAATGTAAACAAAGGTAATGCAAGATAACCAGCGCGAACACGGGTCGCCATTCCAAGCCGATACCCGTGACAATAAAGCAGTTAGGTGTAACGAATGCGACGAGTATACCCTAGTATTGATGTATCATAGATAATGCTATCGAAAATGGCGTATGCCTATTTACGAGTCGTGTTCAGCTTTAACGAGTGTTCAGCACAAAGCTGGAATCGCATTCCTTTTAAAATTATCTTTCTAATATATTTCTTTTTCTAAAAACTTGTTAGCGATGATTTGAATAATTAATCAAGAACATTTAAGTTTTTTTATAAACAGTATTTTGAAAGTTTTGTATCCTTTCTCAATCCTCTTCACTCCCCCTCTTTCTTTTCCTTAATCTCCTGATTTTTTTTTTCCACATTTTTTTCTTGTTTTGTGTGAAACTATGATAAGCGATTGTTTGTTATCTATGTAATTGTAGAATAAAAAAAGAAAAAAAGAAATCATCACTTTTCGTAATAAAAATTTTCCTCCATCATTTTCATCACTTAAGCGTATAAATCCTTCGTTTTTATTTCTAATTACTTGTACTTGATTTCTGAGGGGAAAAAGTTGATGTACCTATTGCAGATGATACAGTATTTAGACTAGGCGATTGATCTTTTGGGTCACACTTTCCTTTTTTATGTTTTTCATCAGAGTTGGGATCAGGTGTTATGGAGCGGTGAGCATTCCCTGCTGACCGCTAACATCCACTGTGTGCCCCCTATCCTATTCGTGAAAAAACATGTTCCTCGTCATATTTGTCATATTTGTGAAAATAAACGGGAAGATTCATGGACAACTCAGTATGTAAATAATAGAAAAACATACATGTAAGTATGAAAAAAGTCAATTAGAATTTGACCTGAACGATAAATTGTATTTGCTAACAAGGTCATGTATAGACCATAAAGCTTACGAATTGATGACTTCAGTTCCATTTACCCCTCACTAATACATCTTTTTTGATGCGGTTTCATTTGTTTACGTTCAAAGTAGCAGGGTCGTGTAGTATTCTGTTCAGAACATTGCAAAAAATCAGTCCCATTTACCCCTCACTAATACATCACTTCTCATTGATGTGATTTTATCCAAATAACTTGAAATAAAAAATCAATTTATAAGGATAAGAGTTGGGATTTTATGAATTTTACATTTTTGTTATGGGCCATTTCATTAGCTCAAAAAATTTATCTTCTATCCTCTATGTTTGCAGGGTATTTAAAGTACATGTATTTATTTTCACACAAGAATGTGCACGAAATATATTCCTCTAATTAACATAAGCTTACTGCTTATTAATTCAATAACTACATGACTGTTTTAACGGGATTTAAAAAAAGTATGAAAAACCTTTAAAGATGTGGGAATTTTCATTAAGTGTGAAACGTACGGACAAATAATATATTATTTAACACTTCCACTTACACTTTAAGCAAATAATTAGTACAAACGAGCAAATTCAAAGAAATGTATACCGGTTTTGATGTGTTATTGAATGCTATACAATTATTTGTTTCTATCTCGTTTGTTATTTCTTGCTTAATGGGAGTTACATATATGTATATGACAGAGAATTAAGTTTCAAAAAACGATCAAACTATAATTCAAGGTCTGGTGTCAGATACCCTACCACAGTTTGAACTGTCTTAGCACAGGTAACGCACATGTGGAAAAAATTCTAAAAAACCCTGTCTCTTCTGGATTTTATGATCAAATTGAATTTTTTTTTTTTTTTTTTTTTTTGATAAACGGGTCAATTTTTTGGCTCTATTGAAGTGTCAGAAATCATACAACATTTAAAACTTTAATTCTTGTCACAGATAATGTACATGTAAAATTTGAAATCCCTATTTTTCCGATTCAGAAATCAAGACCAAAGTTTTGCCAGAGACAGACTTACAGACTGACAGATTGAAAGAATGAAAGAATGGCAGACTAATGAGAACTAAGTCCCTCCGTGGCAATATGAATATAAACAAAGTAATATCGGCTTCTATGGACGATTATAAAATTTCTCTAACATAATAAATTTTGATTGGATTAAACATCTTTTGATAACTACATTTATATAATGTTGAGATCTCTCGTACTCAGCAACTACAAAAACATTGGCTGATTTTACCTATTTCCCTCTCATTTTACTCTTTTATTGAAATATATCTTAATATTTTTTCTGAGTTTCGGAATTTCGTGAGAGTTTAGTTTACAGTAGGTTAATGCAAAAAAAAAATAATAAATGCAAATTTAAAGAATGAAGTTTAAATTGCTTTAAAATAAATTGAATATCTTGTTCAAATTTATTTCGCAGAAACTTACGTTTAATTCTAATTAAGCTCTCCGTGTAAACAAGGCATAAATTCGTCCACATGACAACAATGATCCTAGTTCTGCAGGTAAGAAGGAAAGAAATAGTCAGACATTGATAAAATGTTTGTCGATGACAAAATTTGAAATTTCATTATTGAAAGAAAAAATTAAATGAAAATAAATCTTATATTTCCTCTTTGATCGATATATCAATGAAAACTGGACGGGAAACATTTTCATTAATGCTTTGCGCGCATTGACGAATTTTCCTTCCAAGTTTCTATGAAACATTGATCAAAGATAAAGAATATACACCTATTTAATGGCTATGAGGACAATAGCAAGTTTATCGTCCCCCAAGACAGCAAACTATTTCCCGAGGCGCAGCCAAGGGAAATGGTTTGCTGTCGAGGGGGACGATAAACTTGCTAATGTCCGAATAGTCAGTAAATAGGTCTTTTATTATACCGATGCTGACTTTACTTTTGTTAACGTTTGGGAGTCCAGGGTACACACAATTATGATATTCCATATTATACCGATGCTGACTTAACTTTTGTTACGTCATAATGCATACGCGTCACAATCCGTATAAAACCAGAAGTTTTCCGAGATGAAAAGCGAGGGAAACAGAATGCTGCCGGTGAATAGTTTGATGACTATTTCACCATGGGCAGATAGCACAAAAACTATTTCACAGTAGGGGCTGTTTGGAAAAGATAAAATGTTTTTATATTGAACAAATTCACAGAGGTATAATAAAAGCAATTATTATATCTCATTATAAATATTCTACACAACGCGTTATCTGATTGGTTCTAGGTTATCACGTGATCGGGCCGTAAAGCTTCATATTTCCCGTCGTCGGCACGCTTTTCATCATATTCCACCTCTTTGGAACACCTAGTGAATTTTCCCGCAATATAGTTCTCGTTCGTTGAAGGAAAACTCCCGAGAGTAGTAGACGTCACAATACCATGATTTATGTCACAAAACTGATGACAATGTGTTGACCAAAGGGTTTTATAGTAACTTTACGTTAACAATGAAAGTGAATTTGAGAGCGGTGCCGAATTCGAAAGTTTATGTTTATCTCAAAGGTTTTGCTTGTTTCGGTATAATAAACAATTCATTGCATGAATGTTCGGGAAACATGAAGACTTATTCAGCCAAGAAATATCATATTCCCCTCGGGCGAAGCCCTCGGGGAATATGATATTTCTTGGCTGAATAAGTCTTCGTATTTCCCTCACTATCATGCAAGAAATGTATAATACTTTAATTTAGCATGAAATAACAGATTCCAAATCAACATTTATATCACTTGATATACAGGTTTGAAACACTCATATCCATGCATTCTAATGATTTTTTTATGAAATAACCCTTTATAGAAATCGCTTTTATAGCAATTTTCTTTTTAATTCATGCAATTTCAAAATATTAATACTTTGTGAACTTGAGAGAATAACGTTTAAAACAAAGAAAAAAAAATTCGTCCCAGGTCCTTCAATACGCTTGATTTAATGTTTCTATTTATACATAAAATTCTTGCATCAAATTCGAGCTGTATATCAATGCATATGGCAGATATATGAATTGTAGAAATCATTATTTATGAAGAATGACGTAATCGTTAACTTAATGGACAGAAGAATACGCGGGTATGTTAAGGAAGCATATAAATCTTTTCTCGGGAAATTCAGAGAAAGAAAATTAAGTTGAATTCATAAATTACCAAAACCCCTGAAAAATGTAACCTATCATTAACTATTGGATAAAAGAAAGTCTACCGCAAAGACGTCCTCACCACCACGGCATCACGTGACTTCTATTAATAGCTACGTATCCTTTTTGAAAAGGGTAAGAGAACAACAATACCCCTGAGTTTAATAATTTCTTTGAGTAAATAATCAATCGGAAAACATTCATTTTGCCTAAAAGGTGCTGCTAGAATCCAAATGTCCGGTTAGTGAAATATTTATTCCACACAATCGCACGAAACCTTACCCGATGTTATGAATTTTGTACATATGAACCGAGATTTTTCTTAAGACTATGCTTAATTCGGGATTTTAGTAGTACGTTCCAAGTATTTTAGAAGGAAAACTTTCCATATGTATAAATCTTATGTTTTGAAATATCGAGCTTATTGCTATTATGTTAAGGATCGCAACGAATAGTCGACTATTCGACTATCAGTCGAATGAACCGACTATCGACCAATGAAACGACATTCGAATATTTCATAAATGCAGAAAAAGGAGGTGATAAAGATATTCTCAACTCAAAACTGATAAAGCGTCATTCCTCAAACCATTATGGTATCCGCCCTCAGACGAATAAGAGCTTAAATATAGTCACATTATATAAATAAATTTCCACAATGTACATATGGAGAGTACAGTAATTACATACGCGATAATTATTTCCCAATTACCGATCTTTTTTGTTAATGAAGTAAATTATACAGTTTTATTCTGAACTTTGGACTTGTATCAATTGTAAATCTATTAATTACCTCAAAGAATGTATAAATACTGTAGGAACACACAAACGCCGTAATGTTTTGAAACTATATTAAAACAATAATATTATTCTACATCGTAAAGGCATTTTGATGGCCACCCTAATGTAGATTTTCCGCAACTTCCATGGAATTCCAAAGCATATTCCATGGAATTCCATGGAATTTTTGTTCCGCGGAATTCTTAAGAATTCTCCGGAGTATTGGGACGGAACTTTTTTCGGAATGATTTGGAATTTTTAATCTAGCCTGGAAAAGAGCGGAACAATGCCAGAATAGAAATTTGCGGAGGAAATCCATGGAATTCCAGGATGTTTGTAAATCTAAGGAATTCCATGGAAATCCATGGAATTCCAGGATTCCAAATTCCAAATACGTGTACAATGAAAACTGAAATAATAAGTGCCAAATAATTACAAAAAAAAATTGATAACATCACAATTTTTCATAGATCAAATCTATATTTTCAAAATAAAAAATTCATTGTTTGTTTTACAATGTTTTTTTTAAGACAAATATTGCATATAATCTCTGATGTACAATATAAGCACACTTTTTAAATGTATTCTCACTGGAAGTATTTTACAACAAAGGTTATTTACAAAAATATCCAGAGAAGAATATGATTACTGGAGAATCACCTTGATCAAATTAATGATAATCATGTTAAGATATACATGTATTTAGTATACTCCAGTCTGCATTTTCTAAAATAAGAAGTTAGTTTTATTAAATGACGTTGGACATGGAATTGGAGAGGTCATCGAAACCTCAACAGAGTATACATTTACAATGACCTGCCAGTGGCTTATGTACTGGTACAGAGTTAATGACTAGAGTGACAAACACATGTATTAAATGCAAAAAATATGAACTACACAACTATATTGATACAAAGATCCCATAAAATCAACAGATGCTAAAGTATTTTCCCCCAACGTACGTGCCAAAGATCCCAATTAATGAAGATCCAAAACTTCCAACATGTTTGCTAGAGAATCACTTCCTCTGATATCCCATGAAATTAGTAAATGGTTATGTTATAGGGTTGACAGATAATTGGTGTCACAAACGCATTCACTTTCAGTACTAAGGCTCAGAAAGTTGGATGATGATCATTCCCACAGACACTTCAAACTTTCCTTGCACAATTTCTGAAAGAAAAGATGACCATTAAAATGCATCATTATTGATATCCATATAAATTTATGACAAATAATGAACAAAAACTATACAAAACAATTGGTTTTCTCGACCTGGCAAATCAGTTTACCATAGAATATGAATTAACTATCTTGCAATTTTTTGTTCAAATTAGGATTAATTCTGATAAATATAAAAATGTGAAAAGTTTATAGATGACAGACAACATCAGACACTGATCAAAAAACTCACTTAGGCCTTAAAATGGTTCAGGTGAGCTAAAAAGAAAAGGTTAGAGCTCAAGCTCAATGCCTGACTGATACTGAAAAAGATGTGATTTTATTGATTTGAAAATAATTAAGAAATCTGACCTTTTGGGTTTTTTTTCATACAGCTCTTGTCCTTGTGAGCATAGGAATTCCTGTAGAATGGATGGTTACTTCATAGTAGATGATTGCAGCATGTTTGATCTAAAATAATTATGCATGCCTGTGCAGTTAGCACGTTTAGATTACCTGTCAGAATTCATTGTTTTAAATTATTAGAATAAGGAATTTAAGCGTGTTAAGAATATAAACCTTTAAATTTTGTTTACATGGCAAACTTGCAATAATTTTTTTTTAATCTTATGCTAACAGACATGGATTAATAAAATCAAAGTTAGTTTACTTGGTTTGAATGATA
>NW_026925609.1:0-26321 GCF_032062105.1 Saccostrea cuccullata
ATGTTACGATGGATGAGAACGGTCAACAGGGGATGCTTACTCCTCCTAGGCACCTGATCGCAACACTGAAATTACCAGGGGTCCATGGTTGTTCCCCTGTTCTTAAATGTACTGTTTATATTTTTAAAGATCGAATACTTTTCTTTATATTCAACGTTTGTATAAATAAAAATTGAAATGAAGAATCACAACAGGGCTTCAGTAGTACTATTTGCTGATATGACAATCAGAATTGCTCGATATCAGTACAAGGAAATACATAGATATATGAAGAAGGCCGTTCAGAACACCTGAGCTATGTTTTTTCCTCCTCCATTTTCCTACAGAACACTTGTTGTCTAAATGTAAGTATGTTGGATTCTACCTAACTCCACCTAGATCTTTTTCGGTGAAGATTTTTATTGCATCCAGAAGGACAGCCTTAAATTCTATGTTAAGTAACGTGTACGAAAAAAGATTTTTTCTGAAATTGTTAACACAGAAGTCAAGGTAAATTTCTTTAATTTTTTCTCAAATAATAATTTATATTTTTCTAGGGAGAAGGGAAATGCTTTGATTTAAAAGCTTTTTTAAACCCACACCCACCTAGATCCTTTATACCTCGAATATACGCCACTAGATTTTCAATGCTTTATATGAAATTCTACAATTGTCCATGAAAAATAACTTTCCAAAACATCACTGAAATTTTCAATTTACCAATTTGGATAACAAAATTGTTACTTGCAATAAAAGATCATTTAAAAAATTCTAAAAGAACGATCGCGCTTTTGATTGGCATTCGGGAGAAATCTGGGCGTAATTGAAAAGTGAAAATTTTATCGACATGTCACATAAAATTTTATAATTTTTTTTATTTATCGGCTTCCTGTGCAACAGGAACGGAAAATATTTTCCCGAAATTGAGCTTTGATTTACTAAAAAATAACTTGAAAATTGGCCAGATCAAACATTTGGTACAAAATGGTACATTTTTGAACACGTTATTCTAAAATTCTTCTATCTCAGGGTCTTCTCTCCATGATTTTGAAACATTATTTGTGTTTATCTAATTCAAAGAAACGAATACACAATTTAAAAAAATAGAGAGAAGACCCAGAGACCACAAAAAATGTATTTTCCCCAAAAAGTCCAAATGTCTTTATGTGGTGCGTCTTTGTCCTTTTTAAATGATCAGAATAAATGTAGCGGAGATAGCCCAGTAAGTAGGACTACCTGTTCAGTGCGCTAGAAGCGAAAAGTGTTTGGTTCTAGCCTGGCATGGGGCGTTAATTTTTTTTTCATGCAAACAACCATTTATTTTGTCAGTTTCCTTTATGTCCCGATGTATTAAAATTTTGAATTTATTTCGATAAATTTTGGTTCAGTTTGGTTCTCGAACGAAATCAATTCCAATCTTCTATTCTATAATGTACATGTTCACGTATCATGCGTCTAATAGTATGCATTAAATATTTTAGGTGTTTATTTATTGTGAAACATTACTATGTTAAAGTACCCCCTAGGAAAAACGGGTATAGATGTTACAATTTCACATGGTCTTTCAAACTAAATGAAAAAAAAAACCCATAGACGTGTTTGTAAAATCTGTCCAGCTATGTTCAGCCAACCAAATCATGGACATTTTAACCATGAATGTTTCGTACAAATGATTCCTGCAGATCACACACCAAATGTGCCCATCTTCTATTATCAACAAAAGTTTATATACCAATAAATAAAAATAATATCAGAAGTTGTATCACAAAGATATGTATCAGGTTTATAAAATTTTCTTTCGCATAAATGAACATGAAAATGTATTATGTTTTAAGACGATGTTATGTATATATCATTATATGCCTAAAAAATAACATAAGGACAAATTAAGAAGATATGCATATTGATATAGACCAACATAGATATAGATAAGCCGGAAGATCATTTTAAAAAAAAGAATATTGGAAGCATTTCAAATAGCAACACATTTAAGAAAGAAGGAAAATAATACTAGTTTATCAATCATGATACGATAGTAAACTTTCTTCCTTGACTTGGGCCTAACTTGGCTGGGTTACAGAACCTATAATTGATATGTTTACATAAATGCCGTAAGTGCCGAGCATAGGCCTAATTTTGCAGCCCTTCACCGGCAATGGTGACGTCTCCATTTCTGGAGAGGGAAGTTAAACATTATACAATCAATCAATCAATCATTATAAATATTGTATGAATATTTTACCCGGTATTTAAAAAAGGAAATATTATATATAGACACTTTTTTCTACCAAAATTATAATTTCTTTCCGAGATAAGAATCTAAGAATTATTTAATCACTAAGTTCTGTTAATGTAAAAAAACAAGCTGAAATCGATCTTGAATATATAACTTTTTATAAAGTTGATATTTTTTCTTTAGAGTTACATGATGTAATTGCTCCCAGAAAGTTCGATTATTTAAAAAATCAATCTAATCAGTATATGAAGAAAAGATAATCACAGTCAATTAAACAAGAAGTCCAATAAAAAATTGAGAGCGAGCCAACACGGACCTCTTAAACGAATAGAAGAAGATCAGGTTCCATGAAGAAGTATGTATCCGTTATTCAACGTTGGAATCATGATTAACTTCGTGGTGGCTACCTGATCGTGGTATTGATTGGTTACCCTCACGAAGTCACATCCTTAACGAGTGATAAGTGGGGTTTCTAAGAAAAAAGAGAAATATAAAAAGGGTTGACTAATAAAAAAGGACAATTAGTACCCATGGAAATTCATACTTTTTGTTGGAAGTTATTTTCTCTCAAGAATGCATAAACGTACAGAAAACGTGCTTTGGTACTGATTGTAATAAAGAACATATACCAAAATATCTGGAAAAAAACTCCAGATAAGGAGCCATAGAAACTAGAGCTCCTGCTCCAATTTAAAAATATAAATAACAAACTTCTATTTTGAATACATATATAATAATTGATGCATTAAAATGTTTGCCCGGTATAATATATTATATATTCTTATAGATATGGGTAGCAACAGAAACTTAGGTTAAGCAAATATTTAACATAATCCTGCAACTTTGGTAGTAGACATTGTGCCAGTAAAAGCAGTATGCGCAAGGGTAAAATAATGCTTGATTAATTGTATATTAGTTTATGTCCCGTTCAGCAATTTTTTCTCTTATACAGAGAAGTAATCATATACCGGTAAAGGGCTTGAAAATTAATTTTTTTTACACGTCACTCAGGGCCATGGAGCATTAAAAAAAATTAAAAAATACTACCCAGGCTTATTCCACCTTAAAAAGAAAATCATGTTTAAAATCAAAAATCGCTTTTTTTCTGTACAAAATTTATATAAAATATACATATAAAAGTTCGGCTAACAAAAGTACTTTGATAATAAAAGTTACAAATGTACGTGAATATACGGAAATAACAAACAGAAAACCTCAAAGTTCTTTGAGTACAGAGTAAGATCAGAGCAAACAAGGGCCTCTAAAACATCAGACTTGTGATCTAGTTTCATCGAGGAGTGGGCATCTACTGCCGACCAATTACAACCGTGCAGCTTATCATTAATTGGAATATAACACATCCGTCGACAATGCAGTATATAAATAATGGTCTAACAATAAGTGTAAAAACGTCTGTCAGCATTTGACTAAATGATAGAACGAATTTGCTGCATCCCTGCTACGTGCATTCGTGGATACGTGCATGTATGAAGCAGTTTTTATATGATGTAATTTTAATTTGGATGCAGTGTGACAGTTAGCATACCGAGTATGTACCATGCTTTAAATCACCTACATATACGATCTATCTTACATTCTTTCTTCCTCATCTCAGACTTCTATGGTAGAACTTTTTTCAAATCACAAAAGCATGGTCTTTAGTATCAAATAAATTTTTTTTTTCTATGTGTATATTTATTAACCTTTTTGCACAAAATGCATTTGCTACTGCTAGGTTTTTAACACGTAATAATAAATATGGTTTGTTTTGATTCGATTAGAATTCAGCGTCTTGTAAAATGACATGTTGATGAAGTCTGATAATAGGTCGGTGTTAACGTGTGAACAATGTAGACATTAACTTTAAATGTTTTGAAAGTGGCCTTATAATGATGATAATAAAAAAAATACAAGCAAGAGAGCTGACATGCGTCAAATGGTTTTATTTAAAAAGAAATATCAAAATTTGCCTTTTAAAATGAATTCAGAATTAACCCAAATCTTTCTAATTCCATATATAAAACTAATGGATGCTTTTATTTTGATTCATCGCTAATTTTATTGACATGTCTATACTGAGGTCACTCTCCAAACCTAATTTCACATACATGTACTTATATTACTTTATATTTTTGGATTTTTGCTAGACTTACAGAAGTAGGAAAATGAAGAAACTTCTTACAGTTTTCCTGTTTATTCTGTTTTCTGGTAAGATCATGTTCAAAAACAAACTTATGTCTTTATTGTAAGTATTTCTTTTTACTAGTTTTCTAAGAAATTTGAGATTTATCAGTTTGAATTTGTTACGGAAAGTTTTTTAAAAGCTAGAAATAGATAGATATCATTAATCCTATTTACCATTTCATTTTAGCTCTCTTGAACCGAAGACTCAGGTGAACTTTTCTGATTAAAGGGTGTCCGACCTATGTCTGTCACATTTTCGACTTCCTCTCTAGAACCTTTGGACCAAGTTCAGCTAAATTTACCTCAAAGAATCACTGAGTGAAGGAAATTCATGTTTGTTAAAATGAATGACCACGCTTTCATTCAAGAGGAGAAAATTCGGAAATAGTGAAAGTTTGGTTGCACCTTTTAAAAATCCTAATGAACAACTGGTCGAGAAAAGTTAAAATTTAATTTCTTTATTTGAAAGCTTTATTGTTAACTCTAGATTAAAGTTCATACCATCAACCCCGATGTATGGCGGGGCCACAGGAATAGTCAGAGTTTCAATAAAAATATATGTGGTAAATGTCTTTGAAAATCTTTTCGAGAACAAGAAAGTCATGACTAGTGCTATTATTGAAATGTATATATCCTCAGGTAGTTTAGATTCAAATCTGTTCATATTTAGGGTGGGAGGGTGAGCGATAAGATTTTTTTTTTTTACATATTAGTACAAAGGAAAAACTTTAAAATTCTTCTACCTAAGAACATCAATGTCATGGAAAGTAATAATGATATCAAAGCATCATGAGGTAGAGTAAATTTAAGTTGCTACCCGTAAACTTTTCGACACTAAACTGCCTTTTTTCTAGCCGATGTTATCAGGCTAAGTATGTGGCCAATAACTTCGTAATATACTTTTTTGTTATGATTGTTAATTAGTAAATAGTGAAAAAAATAAACTCTCACATTATAAGTAGACACATTTTGACAAAAAATAAACATTTATTAATACTTCTATTTTGTCGACAGTTTCCACTGTAAAAACTTGTGATGGGGTTGAGGAAATTATCCTTCAACCTTATTTGGGGAGAAAAGTGACCTACCCAGACGATTACCCGGTGAAAACAGGATATGAAGCGTAAGAACTTTTCAATCTGTTATCAACTAGAATTTTTCATACTAGTCTTTCAAAGTATATGCAATGTCTAATGCTTTCAGAGGCAAGAACTGTTCCTGGAAAATTTCTGCACCGAATGGATATTTTGTTGCGGTTCATCCGAAATGGGTGTGTGACGCTGATGTAACTCTCGGTCTATATTATGGTATACTCTCCCTCTATCTCTCTCTCTTAAGAATTTAAAAAAAACCCAGAAATTTAGCAAAAACTTCTTAAGAGAATATATTCAAATTGGTTAAAATCTAAAAACTCTTCTTTTAATTTAATACTTATTTTTTTCCATAAGACTTTGGAAAAAAAACCATAGACCTTAGTACTCAGAATTTGTTTCTAGTTGATGTATTGTGATAAGCCTACGTCACATGAGAACTACATTTAACGAATCCATAAAACATGCACTACATGACATAAAAATATCAAAATATCTTGAGATTGAATTCTAAGCTGTTAAAGGAGATAAACAGACAGCAAAGAAATAAAAAAAATGGTGTAGAATAATTTTATGTAAAGGTATGTTAAATCAAGTACATCTGTACATGTAATTTATATGCTATGATCACAAGCCTATTTTCAATAATAGTACAAAGAAGATTTAGACTGCACAGGTTGATTTCAAGATAAGGAATATCTCAAACGAGCACATTTTTTATAAAGTATATGCACCGTTTACTCCATTAATATATCTTTGAGGATTGAATATCTAAAAATAATCATTGGTAGATGCAATTTACAGAAATAATGGATGTACATGATGTACAATAGGGATCAATTTCCGCGTCTTACACTAAAAATCAGGCAAAGAATAACAAATGAGATAATTGAAATTCACTTGAGACACTATACAATAAATGACCGTCATCCAGTGATGCAATGGGTATGAGGATGTTTAAAATCTCCCCCCAGAAATAATCATTTTTCTCAGGAAAAGTAATAAAAAATTGTTCTATACACTTTACTCTAAAAGCTTAAATGTTTCTTAAAGGTGCGACAACCTCAGCACAAAAAGACGGATGTGTCTTTTGTCCCAAAACTAACGGATACTGTAGCGACATTATACAAACTAGGTCGTCAGAGGCCCTCCTCTCCATGTTGACAGTTTCTCCCCATAGTGGAGGCGGATTCCAGTTTCGTTTTATGGCTGTGGAAAGGAAAACAAGTAGATATAAGTAAACAATAAGTATACAAGTAAATATAATTTTTGAGATGTTAATATACTATCTATACTATTTAAAGAAATCCATATTCAATGCACTCAAAATATATCCTTCCGAAAGCTAACTGAATGTAAATCATGACATGAGTGTTTAAAGTCAAGTATTTTAATTCTTTAATTTTTTTTCACAGCTTCTGCTTGCGTGAGTAGTGGTACAAGGCTGTTGGCGGAGAAGACACCAAAATTTATCATGTCCCCTAAATTCCCATCTAATTATGATAGGTAATCAAAAAAGAGTACAGAAATGACCGAATGTCACCCGACAGCTTTTTAAAAAAAAATTTAATAATATACTAAGTAATGCAATTTGCACAAAATACATTAAAAACACCTCAATGAATATTGACAATGCTTAAAATTTATGAATTAAGGGGATTTTTTTTTTCTCTTGGTGGAGGGATATTCGATTAATTTAGGGATGGATTTGAAGCAGAAGAGAAGGTATTTTCATATGCCGCCAATCCGCCAAAAAGTAAAGTCCCTATATAAAATATGAATTTCAAACAGTTTATCATTTCTATGTAAAGATGTACGTGATGATAAAGAAAAATTTGATCGAAATCTCTTACATCTTAATATATGACACATATATGCAAATATACTTTGATTGATTGATTGTATATTGTTTAACGTCCCTCTCGAGAATTTTTCACTCAAATGGAGACGCCACCACTTGCCGATGGAGAGCTACAAATTTTGTCCTATACTCAGCACTCAGAGCCATTGAGCAGGGAGTGATCTTTTTCGTGCCAGCACCTATTGCGACATCGGACCAGGGTTTATACGGTCTAATCCGAAGGACCGGTCTCCACATCCCACGATGGGATTCGAACCCGCGACGTAAGGATCAAATCCTTACTTTGCAAATCTAGAGCAGACGCTCTAACCACTGCGCCTCGCGGGCGACACAAATTTGCATTTCGTCATAAACTAGAGAAGAATCCCTCCTTAATATACAGGACATTGGCGCTACATGTACCTTTTCCACAGAAAGTAATGCCTTTTAATATTCAAGGAATATTTAATGTAGGTGTCAAATGATAATTTTAGAACAAAATTTTTACACACTGACTTCCAACTCTCCTTCCAAATTTGAGTTATACGGTAAAAGGATATCTAAAATATACTTGATTCTCTAAACGTACGTCAGTTTCAGACATATTTAAATAAGTTATTTAATCTTGCACTAGCAATAGCTGGAAGATTTTATGTATTGTTGTCTTTTTACACAAAAAGAAATCTATTTTAAATTTCAATATAGAAATAAGCCTCTCATGTTTGACAAATGTAATGTTTTCTAAAAGAAAATTTTAAAAAGTTATTTAATTGAATTGATAAAATATTTAAAATACGTAAACTGTCTTCTCGTATAATTAAAAAAATCGTCTAACTAAAACAGGCATGAGAAGCATCCCTCCTTATGATTTTGTTATTTTCAGTGATTTAAATTGTCTATGGACTGTGGAACCAGCAGTTGTAGAGAGAGATACCCATTTAGTATTTGAGTTTCGGTCCCAATATCTGGAGATGGGGTTTGATAGCTGCACTGATTTTGTGAAGATAAATGGTCTGAATGGTAAGTGATTTTTTTTGTTTTGTTGAATCATTAAAATACAACTACATTTTTATTACTTATCAAGATTACCGGTTGTATTTGCAAATATTCAATAAAACCAGAGACCATTCAAACTAAGATTGGTTTCAATGATTCCATAAGCCATTCAATAATTGGCATACCTGAATACAGTGTATAGTCTATTTTCTTGTCTAAGCTTGTTTCACCTGCCTTATATTTTAAGTAAAGCTGAAAGCTAGAGCAAAAAAAAAATGTTTCCAATAAAGTGTACATTGAAATAATAAAACGAGGTATGTCCAGTGCACGATGTTTTTTCGATATTGTTGACATCGCTGTAAAAATACCAGCCATGACAATGCTGGATAATACCTTTGTTTATCTCTCTATATATTACATTGTTTAACGATATTGAGTCCAAATCTTGTTAACATTGCCTTCCTATTTTCTGTTGTTTACATCGTTCACTTCGTCGACATTGCAATGTAGGTTGACATCAAGTCGACATTGTGTCAACATTGCCTTCTTATTTTTCTTGTTTACATCGTTCACATCGTCGACATCGCAATGTTGGTCGATATCGAGTTGACATCGTGTGAACATTGCCTTTTTTTATTTTGCTTGTTTACATCTTTCACATCGTCGACATCGCAGTTTGTTTACATTGCGATGTCATGTCAACACTTCCTTCTTATTTTTCTTATTTACTTCGCAATGTCGACGTCGACGATGTCGACATACACGATGATATCCATTCAACATTGAAATAATAACATATATACGATGTAAACGCAATATCGTATCAACATTGTTTACATTGCGATGTCGTCGTCTAAAATGTTTTCATGAATTAACAATATCAATGTAGAGGATGATAACGCGATATTGCATCAACATTTTTACATTGCAATGTTTTCATAATGAATAAAAACAAATCAAACAATCTAATCACAATGTCGTATCAATATTGTCATCATTGCAATGTCGACAATATCGAATTGATAAAGTGATCTGGACATGAATGAATAAAACCTAATAAAAACAAATTAAGTTTTAAAATAACTTTGAATGATTTCAGTTAAATCCGTAGCTTCTTTATAAGAATTTTTAAAAAGTGTAATTATTCAAAGAAAAATGTATTTTTACGTATTATTACATGCAAATTAGCTTCTGTAACATATATTCTTTTTTATCTTTAAAGTATAAAAAATCATGGTATCTAAGTAAAATTGCTTTTCCTTTCATGCACCCGTAAACAAAGCTTTTGGGGATATATAGTTTTTATCCTGTGTGTCTGTCTAGCTGTCTATCTGTATGTTTGTCCCCCAAAACTTTGCCCACAGCTTTTGCGTGAGTGGGGCTATGGATTCATATTTCACAGGTGTATTCCTTGTGACAAGACCTTTCTTTGGATACCACCAAATTTGGCCTCTTGGTCTTGACCTTGGAATTTGACCAACTTTAACAAAAACTTACTTTGGAACAGTTGTAGCAAGGTCTATCATACTTAACATGTGTATTCGTTGTGAGAAGGCCTTTCAGAGGATATAAATATTTTTTTGTTTCCTCCTTAATATTCTTGCTTTAGCCACTTAAAATCTTTAAGGACATACGCAACGTACTTTGAACTTTTGACTCTTTTTCTATGGAGTTGATGAGTTCCTTCTCTATATGGTGTTGTACATTTCTTCTAAAACAATTTTGGCTGAAAGAAACATCTAGAATATATATAAGCATTTTTTTCTTTGAATCATCAAAAAATTTCCATCAGTTGATATTTTTTAAAACCCTTAGTAATGCATGCTGATTTTTGTCTATGAACATCTAATGACACTATAATCTTGTTTACAGAATATCTTGAAAAATTATTAGTAGGTAAGGTACGTTGCGTTTTTCCTTAAACTTGGCCATAACGTTTGAACAGTTTGAACTAGGGCATTCATATTTCAAAGGTGTATTCCTTGAAGCAAGGCTTTCCTTTGTGAACCAACACTTTTAGACCTTTTGACTTTGACCTTTGGAGTGCATTTGAGAAAATTCAACTCTCGCCATAAGCTGCCATAAGGGGGCAACAGTGTTTCACTTTATTCCTTTGCTTTTCTTTTCAATTTAAAGGGGCAACAGTGCATCTTGTTTTTTAAGTAACAAATATTTGACTTTGAAATATAAAAGAATAATAAAGAATTTGAGAAAATTCAACAATACCTTCCATAAGAGCAACAGTGTTTCACAAACACATAATGTTTAATTCTTTTAAAGTGTGTCAACAACAACAGCAGCCATGTACTTTTGTTGCCCAGTTTAATTCAGACAATGCTATTTAGGTTCGTTGATAGACCATATTCTATAACATTTCTTTTGAAGAATTTTGTGAGCAGGGAGAAGACACCATATTGCAGTCTTCTTCTCCTATTCAATTGACTGGCGTAACAGCGAACGTGCGTTTCACATCTGACTTTGGCTATTCTGGTAGCGGATTTGTCTTGGCCTTTTACATTGAAAGTAAGTTGACTTGAATTTATTTTTAAAAGATCACTGAAAGACTTAGTAGAAACCGAAAATCGGTTTTTGTAACTTTCAGATTCCTAGCTACTTTTGAATCTGTCCGATTAATTTAAAATGATATAGAGAGAGGGTATACGTTTTGTCGTTAGGGAAAAACTAAAAAAAAATTTACAACTTCCTTAAGCCTTGTGAAAAAGGTAATAACAAATTAATTTGAAAAATGAAAATCACTGTGAAAAGTTATTATGACTAAATACCATTATTGAATACTTCAGACCTAATAGTGGATTTAGAATAGCAACAAAGTGAAAAGTCACAATTTTTTGTAGGACTGGGTCAAATTTTCGAGGATATTGGTTTATGGTGATTTGATTTCGTAGATAAGGAAACTTTGCGTGGTTATATAAAAGGAATTTTACATTTCGTGGTGGACTTAAATTCTCGAAAACAATGAAATTAAACCCCTACGAAAATTTGTGATTTCACAGTACAGAATGAAAATTTAAGGGCATATCCTAAGTATGTACAATTTCTAAAACGAGGTTAATTGTTGACAAACAAGTTGACTAAACAAGAATATCAACAGTTTCGTTTTAAGTCTTCATATCTTTGGTCAATACAATGACCTTATCAGTAAATACAATTTATCGTTGAGTCAAATGCTGACTGACGATTTTCATACTAATTGTTAGTCCATTTTTTTTACAATGAATTGAGGACGGATTTTCACATTTTTCCCCGATCGTGACAAAGCACACACAGTGGCTGAGGCAGGTCAGCAGGGAATGCTCACTTGTCCATGGTACCTAATCCCACCTCTGATATTTTTTGAGGTCTGCGTTTCCCTTGATCCTATTTTGTATTGTTTTATCGACTTTTAAGCTTGAATACTTTTCGATATCTCCATATATTTCATCAGATATGCGAAACATTGTCCTCTAAGGTCAAATAACAGGGCACAATGAACTATTTTACTTTAAACGTATTAGATAATTGTTGAAAATGATAATTTTCTCGTAGGATTGAATCTAAGTGTAACAAACGATGCATTATCTTAAAGAAAACATTTTCAAATCAGTCACTTGATGGAATATATGGAGATAACGTACAATATTTGAATCAATAGCTCAAACAATACAAATCAGGAGCAGAGCTAACACTGACATCTTAAACATTAAATGTGAAATCATGTGCCATGGAGAAGTTAGCAGCCCTGTCGACCTGTCACACTCGCCGTGTTCTTTTTGTAATGATCGGGAAAACGGGAAAAATGAAGAAAATTTATAAACAATGGACAAACAAATAGATGAAGACGTAAATCATATTTTTTATATTTTTATTCATCAGAGAAGGAAACGCCGTGGTCTTGTCAGCATGGAGGGACTTTCATTAACTCAACATGTGTATGTTCCCGTGGTTATAAAGGGAGAAGCTGTGAAAACGGTCATTTAATATATTAGTTTTCATACCATTGTGTTTTAACTATCAGCCATGAGAGAAACTATCAGCCATGATTACTGCCTTAAGAAATAAGAAAAAAATCAAATTAATTTATAGTAATTTTAGTATTGAATTACTTCTCAATAAATAAACATTTGATTTGCACAAATCATTATGTTTTTATTGTGATGTAAAAACTCGAAACCTAAAAAGAATACGATGACAGGGTTAAGCAGGTTTATTTAAAAAAAATATTAATACAATTTTTAATATATTTTTTCTCAAAAAATATTTTTTTAAAAACATTTATTTTCTAGCCATACTCTCTATCTCTTAATCAATGATATATTCATAAATTGTAAATGTTTTAACTATATAAATCACATAGGTTTGGAGCTATTGTAAAAATAATATTTTGGACATTGTGACCATTGGCAAAACCATAAAATACCTGTAGAGCAACTCATATCCAGAAGTGTATGTATTACACTACCCGGAGTATATTTCCTTACTTGAAAAGTTAAAAACTCCTGGAGTACATTTATTAACTTGTGTTCCTAGAGTCATTTTGTCATCAGTGAAAATAATTTTCTAACATATTTACAAAACAAGAGCCCTATAGGCCTCAAAACTTACTTCAGCCCATATGATCTTGTTTTTTAATCATTTACAAATGATATAAACTTATTTTGCGATTATGACGAGAAGCGCGCAGTTATCTCTAACGAAAAATTTTTTTTTTTTCATTTACAGAATCTTTAGAAATTCTGTACTTCAGAAGTAGCAAGTCAGTATTCCGTGAAGAAAATGAAGTATTGTTTGAATCGGAGATAACAGACAACTCAAACTTTACTGTCCAATGGTCTCGCAATGGAGTTATAATAAGTGGTATTTCGTCAAGATACTCAATAAGTTCTTCTGCAAAGGCCAATGGTACATTTCTACATCAGCTATGGATATCAAGTGTTTATGAAAGGGAGGAAGGTATAGTAATAGTTCAGTTTTTCGTTTTGAGAGACAAAAGAGAAGAAAATTTTATGTAAAAGCACTGAAGTACAATTTATTGATCTCTATATAGGAAATTGGAGCATAATGGCCTCCAACGGGGTGACAATGGTGAACAGGAGTACCATCATACGAGGTGAGAATAAAGAACAGGAAAAGTTAGAAAATGTATTTATTGGCAAAGCCGTGTTTTCTTTCAATATGAAAAATGAAAAAAAAAAAACCTTTGACAATTATAAAGATGATTAAGTTAAATGTACTTTTGGTGCCATACACTTCTTCCATTTTCTGTTTTTTGACAAATAAATTCAACAAGGTGAAGTTGTATCCCTTTTTTAAAAATTCAATGAATTTTGATTATATAAAGATCTCCTTTTCTAGTGTTTTTGTTATCCGTGGTCTGTTGTCATCTTTTACCCGGACATGACAAAGAACATACTAGTATGCAGTTAGAACATGGAATATTTACTTCTCCATTGTATATTTTGATGTTTTTAGATTGATTGCTGTTTAAAACCGAGTTCAGACATATTTTGGCAGTTTTCAGAGTTGCGTCTTTAATGTGCTGATTAATTGTCTTTTGAACAAGATAACTGTTCATTAACCTCATATTTTATCACCTAAACTCAACTTTCAATGAATTATATAAGTTCTGTTTATCAATTGCTATGAAGCCAAAGAAGCATTTGCCAATTGTTTGAAAATATTTTAAAAAGATTTATACTCCCTTCCATTACGGTCTGGCTGTAATATAACCTTTTCAGCAACATGGTCTTATTATTCTTCCTTTCGATTTTAGATTTTGAATAAAAAAGCTCTATGTATCTTTTTTTTTACTTCTTGCTTTTAAAAGGTATGAACAAGTGGGATTTTTTGTAAAAAAAAAAAATATCATTGAACATTCTCAGCGGCGGCGTTCATCACTTCATCACTGATGATCTTAAGAATGCATGTTTGATTTATTTTTACACTTTCTGGAATACCTGCATCACTAGTCAAAATACATTACGCATGTATAGTCCTAAAACGTGAGTTTTTTTCTTTAAGGCAAAAGATCATGGTTCACATGTTTAGTAATTATAAGTATCAAGTACCTTGGTTTAGTTACAGGGATTCGAAACCTGTTAAGGACATATTCTCATAATAGCCCTTTCGAACTTACATGATGATATACAAATATAATTAATATAATATTCTTTATGTTTAGTGCTCCCAAAACTTGTGCTGCAGATGATACCACAGTACAATCTCTCAATTGAAACTAAAGAAAACCTCACCCTTGAATGTGTTGTGGTGAACCCCGAATCCCTGATTAATTTGACGGATGGAAGTCTTATCTGGGTAAAAGATGGGAAGCCTTTTTTGACAGGTTATTTTACTAGTTTTTCTTTTAAAAAAGAATAAACATGACAAATATTTACATAGATACAACTAAAAAAAAATCAGGGATCTTTTTTCTCATTTATCTTTATTTTCTAAGAGTGTGCAGGAACATTTGCAAATTGATATATCTTTACCTAATATGAATGAGCGTTTACTTTATTGCAATGATTTTTTTTTAAAATTACTAAAAATGTTTAGGTTCTGGATTCACAATAAGTACAACACAAAATTCGACAATTTTAAATAAAGCATCACCAGAGATAAAAGATTCTGGAAGTTATTCTTGTTTACATTCCACCTACCCTGACCCATTAGATGTTTCCATTTACGTTAACATCACAGGACCAGGTTTGTTATTCATATTATGAAATTAAAAAGAAATACTATTTATTCAGAAAATATTTTACTTCGGTCATAGTGAGGTAGAAAAACTCCGAAATTTAATCTTTACAAAAGTAAATCTTGAATTTCTATTTCTCGGTAAGAAAAAATGTCTTTGATAAAAAAAAAAAATTTATTTGCTACAATATATAACAAGAATAAGATTACAAGAAACAGCATTTGGATTGTATGAAAAAGCAAGGATCTGTCTCTGTTTAATTTTAGGTAATTTTATAATTGAAAATAGGCTTTCTATTAATTTACAGAATCTGTGGAGATACTATTCTTCAGAATTAGTGATTCATTATCACGAGAGGGGAAATCAGTTTGGCTTGAAACAGAAATATATGACATAAGCGACCTAAGTATCCAGTGGTTTCACAATGGGAACTTGATAACCAACTCTTCATTGAGATATGAAATAAAATCATATACAACCGAAAATGGTACATTATGCAATGTGCTCAACATACCAAATGCTCTACAACAGGATGAAGGTACCCAGAATATTTTTTTTAATTGGAACAAAAGAGTGCTTATTTAACTATACCTTTACTCAGGATGACCAAAAATTCCACTGATAAGAACGAAAAATCACCTATTGTACATTGTACACCTCTGATTCTTGTGTTAAATTTTAAATTTCAAATAACTAGGTCACTGACCTATTTTTAATGCAAGTGACCCCTAGGTATTTCTCGGGAAAAAGTTTTTCACACTATGACCAATTTTTTTCGGTACACACAAAATATTACAAGCAACTAAACTCTTTCAATAATGAAATATCATAGCAATGGAACAGCGTTGCTTCATTTAAAAGAAAGGATTGGAGTTTGGACCATAAATGTGATAATTATTACAGTCCGAATTTCCCCTGTCATATTTATATTTATTCTCCATTTTTAATCGAATATTTAAAAAATCTGACTGATAAGAACTCTAAACTATTGATAGCCTCAGATAACTTTTGTTGCCCTAATTCCCATGGTATTCATATTATACAGGGTCAATGATCATATTATTAAGATATGTTGTCTCGAATGGTTTTTGTACATTTTTTTGAATATCTTTATTTCACAGCATTCAATTATTTGAAATAATTTATAAGCTTTAACACATGTAATATTTGCAAAATGATGTTTAAAAATACAGGTAACCTTTACTTTCTGTTTAATATTGCAAGAAATAAAAAAAATTGACAAAAATGGAAAATTAAATAATTTAGTCCGAATTTCCATTGCATTACCATACACTGACTTTTATTCCAGTATATTTTCTTTAAATGATAAAATATTAAATTTTCAAATTGATTTTGATTCAAAACTTGCTTATCTTATCCACTTAGAACAGTTTTTGAATAAAAATATTATACTTTATAAAATTTCCATTCGGTTTTCTAAAACCTGAGTAAACGCCATCCTTAACTTTTCTGAATTATAATGTTAATTTTTACTGACACGCAAAAGAAACGCAACAAACAGTAATCTACAATTGTTTGATTTTTTATCTTATGATTTTCAATAGCGAATAAAGTAGGGCTAAACTCACTTCTAGAACATCAGGGATTTGATAAAAATGTTAAATGTTTATTATCTTTTAACTTAATTAAGTAACATATGACTGTAAAAACACCCCCCTCCAGCCATTCAAGTAAAACTTGCAAGACTGCCCTAAACAACAATTGCAGCCATGTGCTCGGCAATTTGAAGTGAAAGTTGTGGGTCCTTTGGATGAGACCTTAAAAAAAGGGGGGGGGCGTGTCAGCGGCAGGCGTTGGCACGATAAAGATCCCTCACTGCTGAATGGCCCTGAGTGCCGAGTAAAGATCAAAATTTGAAGCCCTTCACCGGCATACGGTGACGTTTCCATATGAGTGAAACATTCTCGAGAGGGATGTTAAACAATATACAATCAATCAATCTAACTTAGAACAGTGTAGCCACCCTTGGACTTCCGGTACAAGGACTGTCCTTAATGCATAGGATACGTAAGACCCTCTTGAAGCGTGATGTAGTGAAATTTCGCATCATGCAGCAACTCTCCATCCCATTTACAGTGCAATTTTCCAGCTAGACCACTGGAAATGCATACATAAGCCATTTTCAAGTAGCCTTAGCGTCGTTGCGGGAAACAAAAGGAAACTTTATTTTTGAAATATTGCTGCATTACTTATGATGAACAGTAAAAATCCTTAAAACTCTAAGCACACTCAAACTTGACTTCCGGTTACGGTAATGAAATCTTTCAACCGTTAAATTACCGATGTTTACCAAATTGTGGATATACATAAGTTTAAGTTACAAAACCCTTTACTTTACATAGTTATTTTCCCCTAAAGTAGGGCGTTGCGTTTCTTTTGCGTGTCAGTATATAAATGTTAATTACTTATTTAGGAGATTGGAATATCACAGCATCAAATGGTAAAACAACAGAGAGTATGAGTGTTTACCTACGAGGTGAGAAAAAGAATAAGAAGAATGCGTTTGTCATTTCTAAGTCAAATGTTTAATTTATTATCCTTTTGAAAAACAACTTTTACACGGGGGATGGGGTGGATGGGAATTGGTTTGGTAGGTATGTGAAAAAGAATCACATAATAAAAAATTTAAAAAATCCTAATATAAGAAATATTTTTCCCTTTCATGATATCTCGGTAAATAAGAAATATAAATTATATAAGTGCAATAATCTTATATGATAAATTTAATCCCATTTTTATTGATTATTAATAGGTTAAAAATATTCTTTACGATTTTTTTCTTTTGTAAAGTACTTCCAAGGCTTGTGCTGTGGATGATGCCTCCAAATGATCTTTCAATTGAAAACAAGGAATCGATAAGCCTTTCATGCATTGTTACCAATCCTGAATCCTTATTTAATTTGTCTGGCGGTGGTTTATTTTGGCAGAAAGACAGCAAGAAAATATCACCAGGTATCAATTTTGCCTTTTTTTAAAAATAAAATTAAAATGACCTTTTTTCCTTATAAGGAAATATTAAGTTGTTTTAAATAAATAAAAAGAGAGAAAAGTTTTACGCCTTTGTTGATTCTTTTTTCCCGACATGTTTTTTAGTGCTGTGAAGTATAATTGATATAATAATAATTTCTGCAAAGCCGTTTGATGTTTTGTAGATTCTGGATTCAATATAACTACAACAGACACATCCACAACTTTAATGAAGTCATCAGCAGAAATCGACGATTCCGGAACTTACTCATGTTCTCACTCTGCTTATCCGGAACAAATTTCTGTCTCCATTTATATAAATATCACGGAACCAAGTACGTCAGATATTTTTATTGTAGGCTACCTCTTCTGATTTGTTCCTATATAAAAATTAAAATAGTAAAAAAATAAATAATTTAATCCTAGAAATCACTGTGAATAGACTGATCGTGATTCGGCAGGTTCCTATTCCCCTTTTCCCGTACTTCCCATCCATTGTTTGTGTTTACTATCCCTCTTTTCTTAGTCTTATTCCACATCCAAACAAGTTTCTTAGCAACATACCACACCTCACATCACGTAGTGTATGTCACATGCATCCATTGCCCAACAACACGTCATATCCGGATCTCCAAAGACACTTGAGTTGAAGGCCATAGCAAGTGTTTTCTACTTTTCACTTTAAAGATTTTGAACAAATTCGACTTCATAACAATGTTTAGATTTAAGGAAATATTCTCTGATCTCATAAATGATATTAAATTAGAGTTCCTCGTTGGCATTGTCGTAAGGTTCTTAACCCTTATTATATAATGGTTATTGCTGCACGCATACAGTAGTTGTCCAAAAAGATACCCATTTTTGTTATCTTCGTAAGTTTCCCTTGACCAGTTTTGGATCATATCTTAATTCTTGACTTTATTTTTACCTATTTCTTTCTGAAGGCCTAATTCAACTTTCATAGCCCAAATCCCCAGTATTGCCTAAAGACCCAATTTTTGTATCAGTATTTTAGTAAATTAACTAACAACTGAACCATAGGATGGTATGGGCAGAACAAATATTGTTTTAAGTGGAATCCTTTTTATTATAGACATTTTATACACGTACTTTTTCTAACCTTAAGTTGATTTTTTCTACATAATAATCCTAGTATATAGTTAAGTAAATTAAATTTACGGATTATTTTCAGATCGAATCAAGTGGTGGCGTCTACATATGAGTGAAAAATTCTCGAGAGGGACGTTAAACAACATACAATCAATCAATCAATCAGACCGAATTTTTTTACTAAGATATGTGTTCTTTGTTTAGTTCAGCCAACGGTTTTGCTGGAGATGATACCCCAAGGTGACTTTTCACTTAAATGCAAGGAAGACATCAACCTACGATGTACCGTCAAAAATTCCGAGTTTCTGATGAATTTAATCGGGGGAAGTTTTATTTGGCAGAAGAATGGAAAGAAAATTCTATCTGGTATTGTATGACAATTGTCTAAGAAATTAACATGCCTATTTGGACAGAATATAATGATAAATTTTTTTGAAAGAGGAAAACTTTTAACTTATATTGCATTTAATTTTGATTACATGTAATGAGTTACATGTAATAACATTTCTATTGTTCTTCTCTGAGTCCTTAATGAAAGCCTTATCAAATTTTCTTTCATGTTGACAATGTTCCCGACTCTCAAAGAATTAAGCTAATACACAGAGTAACATACATAATAATAGCCTTTAAAGGATGGTTAATAATGGATTAATGAAAACATAGAATTGTGTTTCTCTTAGCTTCTGGATACAATGTGACCTCAGGAAAGATGTTCACAACTCTGAGGAAGCCCTCAGCGGTGCTGGACGATTCCGGAACTTACACATGCTCACACACAGCTTCTCCAGGACCAGTGCAGGTGTCCGTTTATATTAATGTCACCAACTCTAGGTGAGTGTTGTAAAATTTTGAGCATGATTGACGACGTGATTGTGAATGCAATCTGCTGACTAAATATCATTGTTCCATGAAATGCGGTTTTCATTTTCTTAAATATTACAATTTTAATTATGATAATTACTAGGGATGGCAATTACTAGGGATGGCAATTTGTAACTGGTTAACCGATTGCTGAGTTTGCAATCGGTTAAAAAATCTCTAATCGGTTAGTCGGAAAAAATAAAAAATATATATACATTTGAACATAATTTTGTCAGAATTAATTCATTTTTGAAAAAAAAGAAATATTTGCATAAACGTTGATAAGTCTGCGTTTTCACATATCCAATTTGACTTGCAATTGGAAGTATTTATCGTTCTCCGGATTGAGATTGTAGGGTAATTGGTCATATTGTGTTTAAAGTGTTAATTACTGTTTAAACACAATGTCGTTACCCTGACTGTCCTGTATTTCTTTAATGATGAATAAATCACCGTTGACAACTGCGAATTACCATGTTTGTTTTTGCAGTTATCTATAGAATAAATTACTAAACAAACTTTGTAAATTAAGTGATGTATTTCAGACTAAACACCTTTTTTTATTATGGTGACAATTAATGCAGAATCAACGTATGTGAAATCTGAATTGGAAAAATATCAGTGATTTCTTATACATGATTCGTGCGTGCGTTATTAAATTTTTCCCCAGTCTATATTGAATTAAAATAAAATATATAAGCTTATGTTTTTTTAAAGCAAAAATGAAGACAAATACAATAATTTAATGTCTAGAATTTATCAGTCTTCTTTTATATGTGAATAGATCTACATAGGAAATAAAAATCTTCGCTAGCCAAGGGTTTCTCTCATCATAAACCCTCGGCATACGGTGTTCATAAAAGTTGGGTTAATATTTTCTCGATCGGTCGACCAATCAACATGGAACCATCAGCAATTGTTTTTTTTTGTAAATGACGACATTCGCATTCGGGATATTTCTTGACTCTTTAATCTCGGAAGTGAAAAACTATCCGTAAGATAACATGTGATTCTGTAAATAGATATGGTGTCATCTAATATATTGAAACTCCCGAGTTGTACTATAAATAATAAATAAACATAACTCTATTATTGCTTCTTAATTATTCTTGAAAAAACTTTGATTTAGATTTTAAACACGCGTCGTTATTTCTGTCGATGGCGCAATCTGTGCGTTCCTGATTTAATTCGAGACCACTTGACGAAAACAATCCTGTCTTTTGACTGCACCGTATGCCAAGAGTTTATGAGGAGAGTAGCATTTCAGAAACCTTTGGCTAGCGAAGATGAGGAAAAAAGAGTTAAAGTACATTACGAAAAATGCGTATTTTGATACGATTAACCGGTTAATCGGCGGAACGCACGTATTGCGGTTAATCGATTAGCAATTCTGCAATCGATTGCCATCCGTAATAATTACTAATTGTTTAATTTTTTATGGGTCTTAGTTTATTTTAATATTTTCTAGCTGTAAACTATCCACTTTTTCCATATTGATATTTTCCATATTTTTTCCCATTTCGATATACATTATTACAGATAACACTTGCATAGGTGGTGAAAAAGGGAATGTAAAATCCAGATGGATGAAAGATGCTATCTCCAACTATCTTAAAGATAAAATCAAGTTAGACAGAGAAATAAGAGAAAAGGCAGAGGAAGGAAAACTAGATATAGAGAAAAGAAAGCAGAAAATGGAAATGGAAATGTTCAAAATAGAAAAGGAGGAAAGCACTGAATTGCTAAAACTGCTGACACTGTTAACCAAAGTCCAAAAAGACAATTGACTCAATTTATTATCGAGGGTTCGTCATGGCCAGAATTCATCGTAATTCCGTAAATCCCTCACCATTGAATCCTGAATGAAATTTATAAGATACTTGTAACTTACTTATACAGTATTTTCAGATATCATTGCTATGTGTCTTCAATATAAAACTTGATGTACTATTAAATTGTAAAGCTTTTCTACTAAAGTGTCGTTTAAAGTTATCATTATGCAAATATTAAACTAAGACATGCAGTCAGTTTAAAAGTAAAAGGGCTTAGATGAAAGTATTTTTTTAACCTCTTTTATGCGATATAACATAACATGTGGAAGTTTACGTTTTATAATCTGTAAAAACGGTTTATAAATAAGCTATATATTATATCGTTATGTTATGTTTTATCGTTTAACAGAGGTTAAAATAAGCTTCATTCCTTACAATTTAATTTCAGTGTTGACAATAAGACATTCAATTTTTCCTCCAAAAATGGCTTCTTATTGAGCTTATTTTATAAGTAACGTTAAGCGGAGCAATTTGTGACGTATAGGCATCTCATGTTTCATGATATAAACTAAATCTTTTCACCAATCAAATTTCGTGTTACAACTAAAATTAAGTTATTATAAAATAAACTAGAAGTAATGTGAACAATGAGCTCAGTAAATGAATTCACTAATTGAATTCACTAGTTCACTGAAAAAACCAAAACATCAGCGTTCTTATCACTTAAAAGCCTAGAAGATTGTAATGATATTCGAAACTGTTAAATGTAATTCAATGTCTGTTTTCAGTATTGCGCCTGAGAGATATGTCTCCCACTCAAAAACGTAACTTTACAACATCATTAACATCTGCTTCCTCAATAAAAATGAAACTCGTAAATTTTTCTATTTTGCTATAGGTCCGCTACAAAATTACATTCTGGATATATACCCTGAGGCTGATGTTATAAAAATGGTAGGGTTACTCATTGACATGCTCCAAAATTACTATTCTACCACGGTTATTGAAAACTTCAAAGGAAGCCGCCGGACATTATTCTCCAATAAATCACGAACGTCATCAAAAAATTATCAGATCAGAAACACGTATCAAATCTGAACAATTCAAATGCATGTTTGGCTGTAGAATGAAATACTTGTTTAGACCGCATCGATGTGTCGTCTTTTGCAGTAAAAACACTGTAAATTGCATCAAGTTGCTGATGAATGTCGGTTTTTATAGCTAAGCGGGGCTATTCCACGGACCTCACTACACATTAAACAACGTGATTTTAGCAGTAAAACAAGAACATGATTTTGTTTTTGTATATTCATTTTAACTGATCAATACATATTACGAACAAATTTGTAATTTAAAAAGACTATTTTTAATGCAACGAAAGCTCAAATCGTCTGCATTCCATATATAGGTAAGTCAACAAAATTTCTCTCTGGTGTTAAATAGAACAGCGTAATCGAGACATGGTGACCTAATTCGTTTCTCTATAGAGGAAACAATCAGCCGTATTTATCGCCCTTGGTAGAATAGAAATAAAGTCCTTGTTGTCGTGAATGATGCAGAATAACCTCCTCGGTCTCGAAATGTTTGAAATATAAAAGCCTCGGCTAACGCCTCGGCTTTTATCTTTCAAACAACATTTCTCGACCTCGGAGGTTATTCTGCAACATTCACGAAAACGCGGACTTTATTTCTTAATTATTAATGGACTTCTGTTCTTGAATACTGTTCATTATCTCCATGGTTTTCATGTCTTATATGTTCTTAAATTTAAACCCATTATTATTTATTATTTAATTCAAAAAATCTGTTAAGCAATGATTGTTTCAATATTTAGGCTTTTTGAATTTAGTTTTTTGATGGAGTTTTGAGAAATAAGAAAAAAAGAAAAACGTTTTCCCCAGAATATATAATAACTTATTTTGCCATTTTATTTAAAATTCTTATCAACTTTGAGAAGGAAGGAAAACTTGCTTTTTCAATTCTGTCCTTAGATAAAAGTCAGTTAAGCAAGGAAATACTAAAAATATTTTTACAGAATTCAAGATCAAAAGTCCATAGAACAGTATAAAAAAGGAGCAGAACAAACACGAGTCTCAAAAACATCTGAGATGGGATCATGGGGCATGGATAAGTAAGCATCCCCCTGCCGACCGGTCACACCCGTCGTGTGCTCCTTGTCATGATTGTATAAATGTGTATAAATAATGAACTAACAATAAGTATGAATAACGTATTTCAGTATCTGACTCGATGATAAATTGTATTTGCTGACAAGGACACTGTATCGACCATAGAACTTACGAAATGATAACTTTAAACGAGACTTCTGAAATCCTTGTTTCATCAACTTGTTTGTCAATAATTTACCTCATTTAGATATTGTATATACGTAGAGCAAGCTCTTCTGTATCGAATCAACTGAGACATATAAACTCCGTATGCCGGTGATGAAGGTATATTGTTGCATAAGTAAGGGAAGTTGACGATAGAAAAGTTAAAGTTATCACGTTTATCATAGAGCTTGGTTGTAAGATTACTGCGCAAAAATCCAAGAAACTTTGGACAATTTAAAATCACAGGATTTGACCAAAATTAACAATTTAAATCTTACAACTTTAAACTTTATACACAACCATTCCCCACGATAAATAAAAGTTGAGGCTTCCTGATAACTTTGACAGTTGGTTTTGACGCATTAATGTAATATAAACTCGAGCTCGGCACTCAGGGCCATAGAGCAGTGAAGCTTCTTTATAGTGCCAACGCCTACTTTGACATGGGGCCTACGTTTTTAAGGTAATATCCGATAGACCCGTGACTTGCACTACTTGCACTTGCCCAGCGCTTGGCAAAGGAACAGTCACTACCTATGTTTACGTCTTAGGTTTGCCGCGGCGACGCGAACGGGAATCGAACCCGGGCATCCCGATAGATATTAGAATGGAAATTACCATTGTAAATTGACAATACGTCGTCGATATATCTTAATGTCGAGGTGTCGGCCACAGCAATTGCTTTCTTCTTTTCCAGCATCAGATTTTGCACAAATTCTGCTTCATATGAGTACAAAAAAAGGTCAGCTAATAACAGGACGCAATTGGTACACATGGGGATTCCAATAAATTGTTGGAAGATCTGATTTCCAAAAACCACATAGATATTGTCAATCGGAAACTAAAACATCTTGTTCATATTCAACTTCAGATTACCTGTGTGTACAATCAGAATGTTTTTAACAAAATAATTTGGCAATTGACCAATGACAAAGTAAGTAAATTTGAAAAAGCAGCTGTCAATGATATCAAAAAGCCTGGACTTTACCTGATCGGGTTGGGGTGGGTGGGGGTAGGGGGGTTGTTGCATATAAAGTTGAAAAGTCTTAAGTTTTTAAGCTGTTGAATTTGGTGCAATCTGTGATTTCAAATTATCCAAAAAGTTCTTTGGAATTTTTAAGTATCTTCTAAACATGAGGATACATACATGTCAATATGATTAAACATGGTTTTTATGTTTTGGGGATTTTCCCTTTTATTTTCCTATTAAAATTTTAATCTAACACTGAGACCCCACCCTACCCTTGGGGGTTATGATTTGAACAAATTTAATTCTTCACTACCTGAAGATGCTTCCATATAAATATCACTAATCATGGCTTTGTTACTTAGTATTCTTGAGAGGAAGATTTTTTAAAAATATAGTTTAATGTAAAACTTAGATTCCCCATTGTGGCCTATCCTATCATTGTGGGTTATGATTGGAACAAACTTGAATCTACACTTCCTGAGGATACTTACATATAAATATTACTTATCATGGCTTTGCGGTACTTGACAAGAAGATTTTAAAAGATATCCCTATATATTCCTATATGAAACTTTAATCGGCCATTGTGCTCCCACCCTACTACCGGGGGTCATGGTTTGAACAAACTTAAATCTACACTACCTGAGGATGATTCCACATGAGTTTTATCTTTCCTGGCCCTATGGATCTTGAGAAGAAATTTTTAAAAAATCATCCTATTTATTCCTGTGTAATAATTAATTTTTGATCGGCCATTGTGGCCTCAGCCTACCTCCGGGGGTCACGATTTCAACAAACTTAAATACTACCTTAGGATGATTCATCATGAGTTTCATCTTTCCTGTTCCTATGGATCTTAAGAAGATTTTTAAAAATATTATATTCCTATATATTCCTATGTAAAACTTTGATCGACCACTGTGGTCCCCTCTACCCCCGGGGGTCATGATTTGAATAAATTTAAATATACTGGTACACTATCTGAGGATGATTCTACATGCGTTTCACTTTTCCTGGCACATTGGTTCTTGAGTAGATGATTATAATTATCTCTCCTTGGAAGAGGGTGTCGCCCTAAGTTGAATAAACTTGAATTTCCTTTAGCCAAGGATACTTTGTAGCAAGTTTACAGTGACAACGACGACAGACAACGGACAAATTTTGATAAAAAAATTCTCACTTGAGCCCTAGGCTCAGGTGAGCTAAAAACAATTTAAAAATGAAATTTACAATCTACATTTTATATTTCAATGCTAAAAAGGAAGTA